>NW_009600004.1:0-6143 GCF_000690535.1 Cariama cristata
AGGGTGCCATCAGGGCAGTAGCTCTGCTGACAGGCTGCTTTGGCCTCGTTAAACGAGGTGCAAATTGAGGTGAAATTGACACTTAAAAACAAAAGCAGCAACTATAGAAACAACTGAAACCCTGAGTGCCAGCTCCTCGTTTTAATTGTCCGGGGTGCAAAGGAAAAGGGCAGCGGCCTCGCACGGGGAGGTGAGCCTAGAGGCCTTTCGAGCTTGGAGAAATCAGTCCCACGAGGCTCCTCACCACTGGAGAAGGACCTCTCTCCTCCAGCTCACATTTCAAGGAAGAGTAAGGAGCAGCCAACACCCACAAGTTAAGCCTGGGGAGTACCTCTCAGCACAGAGCAGGAGCACAGATCGTTTTTCAAAGTACCATTGACACTGAAAGCAGAAGGCAAAACCATCTCATTGGTAACACTGAAGCAGAGATAAAAGCATAGGCTGGCTTTTTGCTCACTCCAGCCCTCACCGCTGGCTGGTCTGGGGTATTTTGATCGGATAGTCCCATGCGATGGCCGGTGCTTTCAGCAGCAGGAACCGTTTGTGAGGCAGGAAGGAGCTGTGCTCTGTGGTGAGGGGAAAGCGCCCCACCAAACAGCGAGGGGATTCCCAGGAGTCGGCTCCTGTACATCAGGCGGGCACTGCCGATGTTAGGGGAGTGGGTATGCCTGGGTGGCTCCCGTGACAGCTGCGAGGAAGATGTGAAGGTGTGGGGGTATGCATGGAGCGGTAAACCTCATTTAAAAAGATGAGAAGCAGGAGCGTTCGCATCTTTTTGAATATATCTTATTTAGAAAGAGCACGGCTGGGACTGCTGTGTGCTCCTCCAGCCCTGTCAGTCAGTCACACTGCTGCGTGTGGCCGGAATGTGACTGATACAACCTGACACAACATATCAAAATGCCAAAAGAATTGAAACATAGGCTGGTTTTTCCTCACTAAAAATGTGACCAGATCATGTTATTTTGAAATGTCATGATCTTTTTGGAAAAAAAAAAAAAATTGAAGAACTTTTTTTTAACTTATGAGCCAATAATTACAAAGCTGGGCAACAGCATGAAAGCTGCCACCTTTTCATCTGATTACTCCACACCTCCAACACAGACCATGTAAAACTACCAAAATAAGAAAATAAATCCTCACGTAATCCACACCCTCAATTATATCTCAGAAAACAGCATGAAAACAAAGTGGGAAATCTGCTGGCGTACTGAGGACCACAACAGCGGGATTCCTGGGGGAGAAAAGGCTGTCACGTAGCCTGAAAAAACACATTAAATCCTCTAGGTTATCACTTCAGAGCCATGACAATACTGCAGGTTTCCTAGAGGGTTAATTTACCGTCATGCAACCTGAGACTCCAGATTTGTATGAGCTAATTATCAAGGTATTCTTAAACATATCAACAAGTTCAGTCTACAAAACACTCTGAAAATGAAACGGAGCTTATCAACCATTTATATGTTCAAATTTATTTCAAAGACCAAGAAATCAGGCTTCCAGAATGAATGCTCTTCCAGTGGCTTTGTTTCTATAGTGGTTAGCTCAGCCTCTGACATTTATGATTGTAATTTTTATATGATTCTTATTTGAATACTAACAAACAAGTACCCTTGGAGAGAAAAGCAATACCAACACATCATAAACATGAGAAAACACCACTGCAAAAGGCAGCTGGTGACGCCCTTGGGAACGACAGCATCCCCTGGACACTTGTGGCAACCTCAGCACGCCCTCCAGCCACTTACCCCACGTCCCACACATCTGCTCCACTCACGGCCGCCCCATAACTCACCGCAGCCCTCTGAGGGGTGCGCTACCCATCTCCCTTAGCCACCAGCAGCATTTTGCCCTCCCACAGCCCCCCAGGGATGAGGCAGGAGGGGCTGCCGCCCGCCTGCTTCGCAGCTATCCTGCACAAGGGTGCAGACCATCTGACACCCAGGAGATGCTTTGCTTCAGCTGCTCTACTTTGCCAGGGCTTTACCAGAGGAAGCCAGCAGCAAACTGGCTTGCATTAGCTTGCAAGAACGATTAGGTATAGTCAGAATACCTCAGAACACGTACTGGCCTTCCGTACACCAGGCAGGGCAATGAAACGGGTGGGCTCAGCACAGGCAGAGCTCTCTGCCTGCACGCTCCCAGCTGAAGGTTACAGCTTCTCTGTGCCTGATTTGGCCCGGCTGTTTTATGCTCCTGCATGCTGAGAGGGCAGTGAACCATCCTTTTTCTGCCTTAAAAATTGACAAATATCACCTGTATTTATGCATAATAAAAACTGAGGAAGCTGACAAGTTTCTAGCTCGGAATTTCTAAGGGGTCTAAGGTAAATAAATATCCATTTGCCATTAAGTTTCAGTCAGGTTTAGATACTTAACTCCTTTAGGTCTGTTTTTGAAAGTCCCAGTCCAAAACTAACAAAATGCAACAATGAACAGCAACATAAACTGTACAAGTAGATCAAAATCAGTTCAGCCTTAACTATCATTTATCTAAAGTTTGGATTAATACAAGTGTAGTTTAATCAAAGTGAGAGCACACCTTTAGTGTTGCTATTATTCTCAGTTTCCAAAATAAAGCACTATAGCTGTGGTTTAAAGCAAGTGTGTAAAGATAACAAATTACATTCAGACATTTTTTCCAGTCACTTGAAATGCCAGACATACTCATATTAAGAAAAAAATATTCTTTCAACTGTTTTTTATGTCTTGTGAATGTTCTGCTTTGTAATTTGTCTTCTTTTATTGGCATTATTTTAACGCACGGAGTCAAGGTACTATGATGTTCTGAGGATCTGCTGTAGTGCACAGCGATTACATCCACTTTCTTGCACTGCAGTAGTTATAAAATAAAGTTTATGGTCTCTACCCTACATCATCCTCTTCAACACCATTGACTTAAATCATGTACAGGGTCAGAATTTAAGATTGCCGAGGGAGGAACAGACTTCTATGATCTTCTAAATTAATCTCTTTTTAAGTTGTTGCTGCCTTGCCAAAATACCTCAGCAAAAAATTTGATCCAATTATTTTCTTAAGCGAGTAGATATCAACAATACTCAGCATACCAGTCAAAACACAATTTTTCTAACCTTTGGGCTTACACTCACCACATAATGGCTAAAACTCTCTGTGCTCCTTTTATTGTGGCTACTGTTAGCACCCACAATGTGGATTCTAGTAGAAGAAATGAACAGGCAATTTTGCTAATGATGCATGAAGCAAAGTAAAATATATTGTAATTTTCTATAACTGCAGTATATTTGTTTTTGGAATGCTGACTACTGTGAAAAAATATTTTTGTTTTTACAATGATTTTCAAATTATTTTTCTTTAGTCAAGCTTTCTACACAAAAACGCACATAACGGGAAATAAAATATTTCTCACTGTTTTTCTGTCTTAAATAGCTGTGTTATATATTGTAAATCCCACAACAGTCATGTTTGCCATCACATGATCAAGTCTTAACAAGAATGTATTTTTCACACAATATAGTCCATAAAATCACGGTGGCCATCAACAGTGGTTATATGCACTTTGTCAAGTGGTTCAAATAGCCTAGGAAAGTAGAATGTCTTTGTTGAATAAAGGGGGCTGTTGGATAATGATATTTATTCCTTATCTTTATCTAATAAGTTGAAAGGTTTTAGTGTTGAATGTGTTCTTCTAAAAAGTCTATTTGATATTAAAAATCTTAAGATAGGATGCTTGAGAACAAAGTGATAAAGTCTTTTGAATTCCACATAAGAAAACTGAGCATGCTGTAATAAAAGAAATAGTTTGCATAGCCACACAGAGAGAGAAAGGGAGAAATTCATGGAGCTGATTTTCGCTTTGGCTGAATATACTCAGTTCCACTGAGATCCATGTGGCTATGCTGATATAAACAAGTTGAGGACAATTGGACCCTTTGACAAAAATATTTAAGAAATTGTGTTTCGTCTGGATGTTGTCTCTCTGTGCCTACTTTCAGTCAAATGTAAGATAAGAAACACATGATTACATGAGCTTTGACATTAGAAGAAATACGACAATCAAAATTATGTTAAATGGAAAAAAATATTTATAGAAAATAGTGGGAGCTGATGTTAATCAATCATCCCTGTAAGGCTCACAGTCTGTATGACTTAAAAGTTGAAAATTATTTCAAGTTCCTTGGCTAGGGAAGGAACATGCTATTTTCACAAAGCAATTCCATTGAACTAGAGAATAGGGGCTACATTCACAAAACGTCTTGGGTATTAAAACATGGAATATTTCAAAGTTTCACTTCAAAGCATCAAGTTTTCCAGCAGAAACTCCAACTGTGAGATGAAAAATTCCTTGGCGTAAGGTGAATAAGCCGGTAAAATTTCAGTCTCCAACAGCTGCGCTTTTTCCATGCATACACCCCAAACCCTGAAAGGTACATATTTATTTCTCAGAATAGGCTAGTTAGAGAGTCTTATTTTTGAGTTTTCCTTTCTCTTTTCTTTCCTTAGAATGATCTTAAATTTACCTTTCTATATTTGTTTAAAACTGTTCATTTTCTGAAGCTGTTTTCCACCCTGAGGCATCTTCTTTCAGATATGGCTTACTGAGCTAGTGAAACTTGTCAATAACTGTCAGTAAGAGTTTTTTTTTCTTATTAAATTGGGCAGCACAGAAGGGAATTTACAAGCTCTGCTACAGATATTTAATTTAAAGTCTTGAATCACCTTGGGAAGACACCTATATCTTTTTATTGATGACATTCATAGCCAAAGCATCTCAGTCTCTGAGATGTGAGTCTCAACTAAGTTACAAGCTTCAAGCACACAACGTGAATCCTCCCTGTGGCAGACAACAGGGCAAATCCAAAGCACAGCACCAGTATCTGTGAAGCTCTTATTATGTGCTCTGTCTACTTGATATATGTTGGATTACGTGCTTTGTAGGTTCTGTATACCGACCAGCACTGCTGTTGGAACTGGCTGCGTTGTCACAAATCAGCTGTGGTTTGTGAAAAGCCTGTGTGGTTTAAATGGCTGTCACTGTGACTGAGATATATCCAGATTCCAGGCTGGGAGATCACTGGGCTTACTCCCTTTTACTGTAGGTGTCATTCTCCTTTAATGCATCTACTTTGACTGACTTCTTTTGTTATTATCTTATAGCAGACCTACTTCATGATGAGGAATGGACTAGTTACTTACATAACTAGTCCTGAAATTCTGCTAAATTTTCTCAGAGGGAAGGCTTGGTTCTCCAGCTTTCTATTTATCACAACTCTAGTTTTCAACCCATCAGAGAGCCATTTGGAAGCCCAATTCTAAATTTAACAAAGCTAAAGTTAATCGAAAATAGCTTTTAGCTAGTGAAGTAGCTCTTACAATCTTTCTCATTCTCCAGTCAATTTTTCTCTAAAATAAAACACCTAGGAAAATTCAAAAGTTTCAGAACTAACAAAACCTTGTTTCCTACTTACTTGGGTTTCATAGTCGATAGGCTGGCGTATAAGCTCCTCCTGAAGCTTTTCCAAGGTTTAGGTACTCTTCACGTTTCCTTCCAGTGTGGATTCTCCGGGTACCATAGTATGCATTTGTGCTACATCTTCCCCTCCACTCCCAAAGAGGAAGAGATTTTCCTCCTCTCCTGCACTATCATTCATGCTGATGAAACCTATAGGTATTATGCTTCTACAAAGTTTGGTTTAAACTGGTCAAGGAGTTCAACAATTCATATGGGGAGGGGGGTTGCATACATATAGCGTGAAAAAATACACTGCTTCTCCACAGGAAAACCAGATATAACAATAAGTCTGTAAAAATATCCTGAAGAAAATTTATTTGCAAGTCCCCTCTCCTCAGGCTCTTCATAGCCTTCTGTTTCACTCTTTGGATGACCATTCAACCATTTTTCCCTACTTTCTTTTCTGCAGCTGCTATGTTTTCCTCTCTCTCTGTTTTTCCCTCTTTGCATTTCCACTCTTTGTCTCTTTTCCCTGGATCTAAGTGGAAGGAAGGACATTTGAGCATCATTAGCTTGTGGGCCTACAGGCATGTATCACATTGCGCCAGACATCACAAAAACCCAAGCACTTCAGCTAATCTCCAGGACTGGCTGCTGGCATCGGCGCCCAGCAGACAAGTGCTGGAATTTTCAAAAGAACGTTGTCCTGCTGA
>NW_009600004.1:6174-42768 GCF_000690535.1 Cariama cristata
CTGACAACCTGTCAAGCGAAGTGCTTGCTAGCATACTATTGCACTGAGGCAATATAGATTTTGCCAGTCCAGAGTGCCATTCGGGAGAGGTCAAGAAAGTAGTTTAGACTTTCTGTCCTGGTTTTATCAGGTTTATTTTTGTCTCTGTTGGGAAACTGAACAAAGCTACAATCAATTAGTTTCTGTTTTGATAGGAGGAATACTATACTTTCTCAAAATGCCACTAAAAAATTCCTTCTTGCAAGTCGTCTCAAAACTATAGTCAGTCTAAAACAGTTCTGAAATTCTTACTATCCTAATCCAAGCTTGTGGTTAATTCAGTAAATTCAGCCTCCTACATTTGGAGCATATATCCCCAGCATTATCACTTTGTTTTTAGGGGGCCAGAGCTAGTAGCTTTTTATGTTTAAATTTTTTGAATCTAGATGCCTATTTATGTCATATTCATAACATTTGAAAATCTACAATCTCAGGATAAATCCACCTAATGAAGTCAATGGAGTTCTGCCAGGTACAAAACAGTGCAGAATTTGTCTCCTTGTTCTCATGATGGAGTGCTCCATCAGCAAGAGAAATTGCCGTCTGGCTTTGGCAAGAACACTTGGATGCTACCGCGTATATAATATTCCCTTTAAGATGACTGCAGTTCAAGAACCTTCATGAAAGATTATTTGCTTTAATTAGCAAAAACATTACATAGATAGCTATAGCATATCTTCAACGACAAGCTTAAAATTCGGTTCAAGTAATTTGCTGAAAACAGGTTAAGTAGAGGCTTTCCTGTAAGTCAAATTTACACAACAATTTGCCACAAGAACTTCCTTACAAGGAAAGAATAGTACCAGAAGGGCGAGTTTGAAGAATCAAAGAATCAAAGAATCAAAGAATAGTTGACGTTGGAAGGCACCTTAGGAGATTGGCAAATCCAGCCACCCTGCTCAAAGCAGGGTCAACTTGAGCAGGCTGCTCAGATCCACGGCCAGTCAGGCTTTTAAACATCCTAGTTTACTAAGCAGGATGAGGCTTCAGGATAAGCTCAGTGACTTCTATTCTAAAGTATTGTTTTAAAACTTTGAAATGTTGATGTGTCCCATAAAAGACTAGTTTCTGAAGTTTACTACTGACACTTTACATTTACATCTTAATTGAACCTCTATGGCATCAGTTACTGATGATCTTTAGTGTAACTGTGAGCAAATAACATCTTTTCTCTTCAGTATAAATTACAGACCAATTACATATTTTTTGAGGAGTGATTTATAGCTAAATGGGTTGAGTCTGTATAGACAACATTCTGATGAAAATCTCTACTCATAGATTCCTATTAAGCTGTATTTGGAGAAATAAATCTAAGCTTTCTGAAAAACGATCATAAATATATACATAAATTATTCCCTGTAAAATAGAAGAGCTTGACTTTTAACATTTCACAGAACAACTTTCTCCATTTAGAATCCACGAAGATTGAAAAAGAGCCCTAGTTTGCCCTTGTTCCATATACCTGTACATTACTTCACTCTGAACAGTGGGAAAGGCTCCAGTGCTTCCAGCAAAACCTCTACTGGGGCTGAAGCAGCCCTGTAAGACAGCAAGTTTCCAGTTCCAGCAGGTTCTGATGAGCAGAGTCTGATACACTGAGTAGCACTGGCTAAGCTTCTGTGGATCAGTGCAATGACCAGAGTTGAGGTGCAAAATTTAAAGTTACCATAAAAAGCTAGATGCATACCTTAACTTGAAATATGATTTTATTTGCAGAGATGCTCTATAAAAAAGGAATACTTTTTTATAGAGCCACAGATAAAATCAAGACTGCTTAGTTTTGCCTTCCCCTATGGTACAGTGCATTCTGTATGCTTTGGTTATATGCGTGGAGCAAATAAATTGCGTAACTAGAGCGTGCAAAGCAGATCTGACGTATGCCACACTGATCTGATTTCACATTGCATAAATGCCTGACAAGTATAATAAATAAACCAGACCACATTAATTGCTTTTCTAAGTCTCCTAAAATCCATGGAATTTATTCCTGAGTGAGTTTGGTTCCTCTAGCCAGAAAGAAACAAAGAGCGGCCAGGATTTCCCACTAGCCATTTGCAGCCTCCCAAATTGCAAACATATGTATGAGATCTAATTAAGGAGCCTATGAAACTTGCACTTCATTGTGTAAATAATCTTTGGAAGACTTTTAAAAATATCTTCAAGCACCATGCACACTTCCCAAAAATTCAACAACATAAATTAACACTTGGAAGGTCTTAAAAATACCTGGAAAGATTAAGCTTTCAACCTTGGGAACAGGACAAGTACTGCCAAAAATCAGAGGCATTTAAAATGGGGTCAGAAACCCCAGGATATTAGTACGCAGCGTGCACACGTACATGCATGTAGAAATTCTATTTGGCACTATTATTTGTTAGCAATACACTTCACTACCTCTGTTGGCGTTACTCTCTTACACAAAGTTCTTTGGGGCACGGACTCTCTCTCACTATACTCAGGAGAAGCCCACCACAAAAACTGGGCCTTGGCCGTAGATAGGACATCTGCCTGATGTTGTGATGTACACTAATCCAATACTAGTACTGCAGGACTTACATAACTGAATTCATGCTCTTCATAACGTTATCATTAAATAACATCATTTCTTATATTAGTACAATGAAATAACATATAGAAATCTAATACCATCCTCCTCAAATTTATTAGAGAGACGATATTGTTTTACGATTAAAACTTAACATCACTCAATGCCTTGGCATTATTCATATTATCTTCCAGTCTAGCAATCACAGAAAGACTTTACAGTCCACCCAGACAGAGGATTTATAGCAGGCGGTGGAGAACATTGGTTTAAAATGTCTTTTAAAATATTTCAGATGTGGTCACCCAATACAATGGCCTTTATTTTCTTCTTTGTCTGTTTGCTGATCCTTTCTAGATTAAAAAAAATTAATCTTAGCTTTTAGACACAACAGCACATTCCTAGTGCTCTCCCAGAATGGTTTTCTTCCAAATCACCAATACTCCTTCAGACTGGTAAGTCAGAATTCCTATGGCAATGCACTGGAAAAAAAGATTCTGAACCTTTTTTCCCCTCTCTACATGAGACCAAGTATCTACTCCAATGTCAGTTTTCAGTTCAGTGTATTGATAACTGTTGGCAGGTGTTTTCTCCATGAAATGTGCTCTTCATCTTCTTGAGGTGTTTTATCAGTTTTTCCAAAGTGAGTTTATTTCACCTCTCTGGACTTCACAATTCTGGCTTCTTCTTCCGCCCTAATAAATTTTATTTTTTAACATCTTTTTTTATCACTGAGTGACAAGTAGGCTGAACCCTCCTTCCTAAAGAAGAAATTTCAGCCACAGGAGCTCTCACATTTTGGGAGTCTGGGAGCCAGATGGTCTCTTTATCTCATTGATGTGTTTCCTTCTGATCTGAGAGAAAAAAAAAAATAAAAAAATTCCTTTTTCTTTTCTTCAGCCCTGAAAGTGACTTCTTAATCTATCGCCTTTTTTTGTGAGAAAGGTCTTTGGTAATATTCTACTCTCAGACAGGATCTTTCTAAGCTTTTTGTCACATATAGGGAACATTTGCCTGTTCCTTCTGCCTAGAAGGGGGTTTAGGGCTTCGTGCTCCATTGGTATGAATCAGATTTACCCCACAGAAGTCAGTGGATCCATGCTATTTCACACCACCTCAGGAGCTGGCCCAAGGTCTTAAATTTGTGGTTACTCAGAGTTAAAGATGCTTCTAAAATGATTCACTTAAAGCTTTCAGCACAGAAAAGCTCTTTATCCTTTTTTTTGGATTAGCTGCCATCCTTCCTGAGAACAGCAATTCTAGTGAAATTTATGTCTTCTATCCCCTTAACTGCATTAATTAGCAGTAAGCACTATTGGATGTGTAAAGTATTCTTTGTCTTAGTAAATCAGGATCCCCCTAATCCTCTCTTTTCCCCAGATCCATCATACCTCATAACTCTTCCCATGGAGAAGGCTCATGTCCAGGGCTGTGAGGAGTGATGTAAACAGAAGGAGAGGAAAGTAGAGTGATTTTACAGTTCAGAGGCAGCACTGTTTCCTTCCGCATCTGCATCACTCTCCTGGGTCATTACCTGATTAAGTCACTATATGATTCTATGATCTCCATCTTGTGTCTCCCCAAACTCTGGCTTTGATTTGGGGAAAAAAAAAAAAAAAAGTGTTCCAGAAATTCTGGTTGCTTCTGAGAAAAGTTATTCACCAAATTTTGTTGAAAATCTTGATCTGCTTCACTGTTATCCTCTGCACTAATTCCCTGAATAAACTCCTGAAAGTGAGGACTATGGAAACACTCTGAAAATCTAGTTTTAAAAATTATCATGAAATCACAGAACCACAAAATAACTGAGTTTGGAAGGGACCTCAGAAGGGTTCTACTCTGACCTCCTGCTCAAAGGAGGGTCAGCTGAGAGGTGTCAGACCAGGTTGCTCAGGGTTTTATCTAGTTTCATCACAGAAACTTTCAAGGATGGAGACTGCACAACCTCTCTGGGCAACCTCCTTCACTACTGGACTGTTTTTCCTTTTAGCCAGGCTGAACCTCTCTTGTTCCAATTTATGGCTATTGCTTCTTGTCCTCCCACTATGCATCACTGTAAAAGAGGCTCTGTCTTCTTTGTAACCTCCTCCTGGGTTCCAATGGGCTGCTGTTAGGTGCCTTCAAAACCTTCCCAACTCTAGGCAACAAGCCCCATTTCCTTGCCCTCACCTTACAGGACAAATGCTCCAGCGCTCAAGGCTCTCTGCTGAATTGCTTTGGTTTATCGACGTCTTTCCTGTATTGACGGGTCCAAAACTGGGCAGAGCGTCTAGATGCTGTCTCACAAGTGCCAAGCACTTCCTTCAATCTGTTGGCTCTGCCATGGATGCTGTTGGCCTTCCTTGCTGCCAGGGCATACTGCAGGTTCATGCCCAGCTTGCTGTCTGCTAGGACTCCCAGGCCTCTTTCAGCAGAGCTGCTCCCCAGCCAGGCAGCCCCCAGCCCGCATCAGGTTCTGCCTTCCCAGTTGCAGGACTTTGCATTTGTTGTTCTTCTCTTGTGCGCCCTTGTGCTTCTCATTTGGAAACTTGATGAGCCTGCACTCTATCTCCTCCTCCAGCTCATTGACAAAGGTGCTGAAAAGGATAGGTTGGGTTGGTACCCCTGTGGTACACTTGTCATGGGCCTCTGAGTAGAGTACGTCCCATTAACAACTACCTTCTGAGCCTGTCTGTCCCATTAGTCCTCCACCCACCCAGACTGTAACATCCTAACTTGGATAGAGCAATATTGTGGGAGAGTGTTGGAAGCCTTACTATTGTCTTTAGAAAATGATTGTGTCTAGCAATTATTGTGTTTGGAAAAACATAGCATGGAGAGAACTTTTTATGTTTCACAGTTAACTTTACAAAATGTTCTTTTCACTCCAGTATTTGCAATGCTACCCTGCCTTTAGTGGTTTTGATAAACTGTAGACCGAATTTTGGTATCAGACCAGCTCTTCTCTGGAGTAACACCACTAACTGTCACAAAATCTCACAAGATTTATGTCAATGTAAGTGATATCAATGTCAAGCTCTAACCCCTTCCCAGCTAGGTGACTCAGGGTAGCAATAGTTTATCATTGCTTTTTTCCAGGCATGTTGACAGGATTGTGCAATGTTTTATTTGCGGTGAAATTAAATTATTCTGATGAGATTTGGTGTGTATGTGCGTTTCTCTGAATAAAAAGTTTTGAGCAAGGCGTTAGAATGCTTTTGATATGACATGTGCAACTCAGAACAGATGACAGCTCTGATTCCTGAGTAGTCCTACGGCATTTGCCATTGTTTTAATTGCTCTGTTTCCATATTGCTAGTGTAGTCAAAACCAATTGTTTCAATTAGCCCTTTAGAGTAAAGCCATGTCAATGTCTTGCATAAATACAATGATCCCTACAGCAATATGTAAAATGTCTCTTCTCACATCTCACAGCTTCTGTGTTGACTTCTGCAGTACTGTAATTAAGTCTAATTAAGTAGGCTTACAGAGTTACACTAATGGTTATGTATAAGTACATGTCCCTCATAGCTATTTGTTCAAGGCATCCTTCATATCATTTAAGTTGCTTTAATTATGCATATTGTATTTTGCCTACTGACGTTTTTGCATGGTAATTTTATAAAAGTAAACGTGACCTACAGGATTTTCAATATTACTAACTTAAGATCTAAAGAGATTTGACATATGAGTTTGTTTCCACTACTTTTTAAACTCAACTGCTATTAAAATTACTCCCTGCACTTAAAACTTATTTCATTTGCACTTTAATTATACCAGAGCAGACACAAGATAATGAGAAAATAGATGATCTTTAAATAAACATTTTTCTATACTTTGATATATCTAACTACGAAGTTTTGAAAATGAAAGTTTTAGAATGGTGTTTATACAGAAAGAAATTCCTTATTATATTAAAGCATATTTCTTGCCTTAGTCAGACAAACTGTACTTTGCAGACAATAGATTTACCAAATTGCCTGTCTTTGCTCTTCAGGAACTCTGCTTATACAATGTAAAGTTGTTAGATTCAAGAAATGTTAAACTGCTTAGCTAAAACTTGATGAGCTAGCTTGAAGGTATGTTTCTTGTCTTTTTTTGCTTACTTGAAACAGCACATTTTTTCCCATCAGAAAATTCATCCGGCATTCATGTTCTAGATGTAAACAACTCCCGAAAATAAAACAAGCAATGCCCAAAACAACATGCAGACTTCCATACATAAATTCTCAATCTTCAGCCACACTTTAGTGTTATGAGTATTTAATTTCCTTTGGGCCTGGATTCAGCAAACCACCTAAACCAGTGAAAGCAACTCTGATAAATATTATCAACTTGTTACTTAGTTCAATCCTGGATTTAGGACTTTCTATTGATACAAAACACATAACCCATCTGCTGGCTGAGGGGAAGCATCTGGAACACCACATTATGCTATGAACTGCCCACAGCGTTTGCAGCGAGGAAGTTCTGCTATACATTTGTACGTATCAGACACAACATATGTGAACAGCATGGGATTTTTAACAAACCTATAGTATATCTGGAAGGAATGAGAATGTATATCATAAGGGCTTGATCAAGAGATCAAGGGATTAAGGCCTACAGAGACCCACTACAAAACCCAAGAGCTCATCACCTATAGAGCTTCCAGACAAGAGGAGACAGGAGATGGCCTGCAGACTGCTAGCATGGTGGCAACACAGGGGGAATTCCCAGAGGCAATAAAATGGCAAAGGACTTTATCTGGGAAGGAAACCACACAGATCCGTGTCGCACATCTGAACAAACACCCGCTTGTGTAGAAAGAGTACTATAATTATCATGAGAGTTGACAGAAAGAGAGAGAGAAAAAGCTGGCCAGTGCTCTGAGGTAGATCCATCTAGGCCTCCTCCAGAGGTACCCTCCCCAAAAGACTGAAAGACTTTTAAATGCAAAAAAGTCTGATTTTGTCTGAATAAAACCTGGAATGTTTCCTTTAAAATGGAGAAAGCTGAAAGCAACTGTGTGTCTTTGCTGTTAATCAACTCAGTACCTTTCTGAGTAGCAGCACACTGTCACCAGACCTCTCCCGTGAGAAGGAGCTCTGCCTAGCTGCTCAGTGCCTCTCCTGGCAGTCCTGCGGCGTTTATGCAGGAGATCCAGGCTCTTGCCTTCCTGCTGTAACTCGCTTGCTTGCCAAACGCTGCTGTTCCACAAGCCTGTTCCCCCAACCACACTCAGCAGCTCTCCACTATCTCAATATCTCCACTGCCCCAGTGGGTCCCATCTCACCCCATCTTCTTAGAAGAATATAGCATACTTGTTGAAGAAGAATACATGTGTAAAGCAAGTATGATCTGTCAAATTTATTAATTTTTTTTTTTAATTAAAGGGTTATTGCTGAGTTGAGTAATTTAACAACCCAAAAGAGCCAAAAAAATCATGAGATTCCAGAGGGGGCAGGGGAAGGGGTGACGGGTTTCTGAAACCTAGACTTGCTGGACATGGTCTTGGTCTCTTAGGGCCTACACTCTCCACGTCACTGAGGTGGAGACTGAGGAGACATGGGTGACACGGACACAGATGTCCTGATGTTCTATCAAAGAGAAGCTAAACACTCATAAAAATAATTCAGTTTTAAATGCCTGGTATATACATAGACGAGTAACCTACATTAGGGGAAGAAGTTAAAATGAACTGAAATTAAGAAACAGATGCATGAAGAAATTGAAACAAGCTGGTATTAAAAATGAAATAAAAGACAGTAGAGGAGAGGGAAAAAAAGACCAGACTGCTCATAAGAAAGAGGAAAAAACATAAATGTAACACTTCCCAGATCACCACTTAAATACCAGTAGTCTATCAAGTACACACCTGTTCTCTCCACACCCCTGCTGAGCACATGAAAAAACAATTTAAAGAAACAGTAGTGAATGTGGAAATTGCAGGCCTATCCATCACAGCTACTGGAAGAGGAGCAAAACAAACCACTAAGCCTTTTTGAACAACCATGCGACTACTGCACGCACAGACAAATTCACAACATCCCCCACATCTCTTGCTGTTGTTGGCTGCGTATTGAGTTTCATCCAAGGAATAAAAGCAGTAGTGTTTAAGTGATGTTACGGTGCCAGAGGACCCACATTTACAGTCCTCATTTTTATTTGTTCTTTTTATTATGTCAATACTATCCACATCAAGCGCCTGACCATATGGAGAGCAACGGCAGCAGAAGCTATTACTGGGTCAGAACCTCCCAAATCACCAAACAAAATTGCTACTCTCTGCTCCCTGCCTCAGACACAGTTTTAAGCCAGACAATAGGAAGAGGATAGATGCCACATTTGCTAACAGTTGACGGAACAACAAGTCTTAATTTTAATTTCTCAAACTACTATAAAAGGGGCTCCTCCTCCAGTGAGTCAGTTCTCAGGAGGTGCCAGTTGTGTTGCCTTCATTGCTGGACATCTATTACAGGCCTCATGTTAACACTGAACCTTTTCACCTCTATTTAGGGCAGGATTCCCGACTCTAAGCTAGTGGCAAGAAGCAGTGGTTTGTAACAGATCATACAGTGAGAGTCCACACAAATAGATGTTCAAAAGAGCAAAGTCACAGGTATTTAAATTTCTCTTTTTGTACAACTTACACCTCAAACTAGGAGCCTGGGGCAAAAGATTAAAATAATTAGGGTCTAGAGGGTAAGTCTTATGAGGAGCAGCTGAGGGAACTGGGGTTGTTTAGCCTGGAGAAGAGGAGGCTGAGGGGAGACCTTATCGCTCTCTACAATGACCTGAAAGGAGGGTGTAGTGAGGTGGGGTTTGGCCTCTTCTCCCAGGCAACTAGTGACAGGACAAGAGGGCATAGTCTGAAACTGCACCAGGGGGAGTTCAGGCTAGAAATGAGGAGGCCTTTCTTCACAGAAAGGGTCGTTAGGCATTGGAATGGGCTCTCCAGGGAGGTGGTGGAGTCACCATCCCTGGAGGTGTTTAGGAAAAGACTGGATGTGGCACTTGGTGCCATAGTCTAGTTGACGTAGTGTTGGGGCAAAGGTTGGACTTGATGATCCCAAAGGTCTCTTCCAACCAAATTGACTCTGTGATTCTGTGAAAGAAAAGCGACAGTGACGCTTTTAAGCTTGAGCCTTTTACAGCTGCACCACTAGACCGCACTTTCTTGGACAAGAAAACTCAGTCTTCAAGATCAAAGAATCAATTTGAAGATCAAAACGTTTAAAAATGGAAGCACAAATGAACTATAAGAAAATTAATTCTGACTGTTGTTCTTTTGGGTATTCAGGTTGCTGTATTTAGACTTCAGAGGTAAACATCTACGTTCTCAAAATATATGGAGGAACAACAGGCTTGTTATCTTCTTGTAGAATTATGAAGTACTTCTTACAGAAGGATTAAGAAACATCATTTTGTTAAACTTATTTGACAAATACTTGAATGCACAACTCTGGATGACAGTTATGTAACTTCCCCGGGCTTATGTATGTCCAATAGTTTTCAAAGGATGCAAATAAGAAAGCTTTTCAGATTAATTCAATCCTATGTGTCAATCATCTAAGAGATGATTTATACCTTAAGGGGAACAAACACTAAAAAACTACCACCCTTGGTGTGTTCTGCTTCATTTTGTTTTGTTTACTGCCTTTGCTGTTGGTGCCTTACAGATGTTATTGTTCATTTTGGTATTTTTAAAACATTCTTTTTAATATCTGGCATGTGACTACCCTGCAGTGAACAGGAGTAAGCAGCTGTCAGTTTGATAGGCTTGCTCAGAGATTGCTCTTTCTCTGTGCTGTCATTGTATGCGACATGTACGGAGCCACAAGAAAGCTACAGAAAGAAACTCCTCAGTGATGGAACTCCATCCATGCCATTATTACTGCTGTTTTTCTGTTGTGCTACTGCGAAGCTCCATTGTACTAGTTGCTGTGCAAACTCAGAACAAAAGTTTGTGCCTGCTACAGAGCCTATATGGTGTAAACCATGAAATTAGCTTCACATCACAGATCCAGGAAGAGCACAGGAAATAAATTAGCAGATGCGGGAGAAAGTTGAAAAGCCTGCCTTGCTACTCAGTATTAGCTGCACATCAGGCAAAGTCCATGTTTTTTAATGTAAAACTCAGGTCAGAGGCTGACTGTACAGAAATCCTGCTCCAGCCTTCTGTGGGTGACCAGGGGATCTCTCCAGGCAGCAAGGCAGGCAACAGTCAATGGGAAAGCTGAATTAATCCACCCTTGTGCAGCTGTAATGACTCAGAAACCCCAAATACATGCATGTGTCCATCTGTTTCCACTAACACGGAGTTGACAGGATAGATTCGATCCTTCTCATCCCTGTGTAGTTTATAATACTATAGACAGTACTGCTGGAATTGACCTCAGGATGTCATCTCAGATACCCTCCTGCATAAAGGGAGGATCAACTACTCCTGAAGCAATTTCTGATGATCTGTCTTACTGGCTCGAAGAAGACAACCAGCAGCAACTCTGTAACATCCCCAAAATCCTGTAATCTGTTCCAGCATTTAATCACTCCAGTCATTAGCAAGATTTCCTGGCTTCTAATCCCATATCTCACCTGCTAAGCCTATTACGTTTTATCCCAAGAGTCATAGAGATGGAGAAGATTCACTTCCTCTTTGCAGCTGTCTCATAGATAGCTGAAAAATAATTTAATGTCTCCTCTCCATTTTCTCCTTCTCTAGCTAAAGCCCTGTTCCTCAGCTCTGTCCTCATAGGTCATGTTTTTGATACCCTTAATAGTTCTTGCTGCTGTCTTCCAGGATCTCCGAAAACTATCCCACATCTTTCTTAACATGCATGCCCACAGCCAGACACTGTACTATGGTTGAGGCTTGTCAGTGTGAAGTAAAGCTGAAGGCTGCCTTATCTTGTTTTGCAGACTCTTGTCTTGCTTGTAACACCCTCACTGGGATGCTTGCCTTTTTGTTGACAACATGACATTGTTGACTTACATTTAGTTTGTGAGCCATTATCTTCTTCAGATCGTTGCAATAATGACTACTTGTGCCATTAATTATTCCTATTTAAGTACTGAAACTTGTTTGCTTGTATCCTGTTATCCCATCTTTTTCACCTATTTTGCGAGTTCTCAGGTTTTCTTCACAGCTTCCTCCATTCCTCCCTTATGTTCCATACCTCACGTCACATCCCTGTGTAGGGAGTGATGACATTCATGCCTTTAGTGTTAGCACTCAAATCCATTATTACAGGTCTTTAATTCACACTTATCAGAGAGACTCTAGTGCCTACAAAGGGCATCACAGCACAGCCAGTAATGCTCCGTCCCTGCTTTCCCTGCAGGCTTTGTTAATGATACCTGTTCTGGAGCAGCAGAAGCGTTAGGGAAGTTGCCCTATCAAACATAATAGGAATGCCACAGACAGTGATTTATAATGACTTTAACACCATGAGAAGGAATTTACAATACAAATTGGAGTAGAGATTTCAGTGTCTCTAAAGCAGTAGTTTGTAATTCTGAAGAGATCTGAAGGGTGAGATCTCAACAGAAATGCATTATAAACTCAGCACCTTGTCCTTGGCAGGAAAGTCAGTGAGAGACATACCTGACTAGAGAATACAGAAGTAGAATAGGCACAAAAGGGTCCTGCAGACTGGCCTGACTCCCTTGATATTCAATTATTATACGGACTTCAGAGTCTTTCTAAGTGGATTTTTTTAATACGAGAAATCAGGTTAAATACTAGAAATATTAGCACATTTACTGCTGCTCTTTATGGTGTAGCAGTCATTTTGTGACTTACAAAAATGAGTCTTATAGGAGTTCTACAGAGCTAGGAAGCTGAAAAGGTCAAGTTGCATTGCTCTGAACTTGCCCCTTTAATTTAGCTGTTGAAATACTGTGTCTTTTGGTAAGGACCTAGTCCTGTATAAAAAGCTAAGAACACTTGATCATTCCTTTAGGATTAATTAATTTCCCAGAAACCAACTAATGCATTTTAGAAATAGCTGCAGGCAAATGTTAATAAGAGATTAATCTTTCATGCCTTTGAGAACTCTTCAGACAAAATGAAGATAGGTTCAGCTTCCCCTTGTGTTCCAAATGTGAACAAGATCAACTAGTTTACATAGTACCTTTTGTGATGAGACATCTATCAAAATGGAAACAACTTTTGCCTAGAGCAAAAAGATAATACCTTATTGTTAAGCCATTTAACACCGGTAGCAAGAGAAAGTTTTAGTAACAAAGCTTATAATAATTTTCTCTTCAGGTGGGACATTCAGGGAACACTCAGACTTGCTTTGGTCTCAGGAGCTTAGAGGAAAATCCTTTGCAAGCAAAACAGGCCACTTTTGATTTGTTTATGGCAATGAGAGAGAGTCCTGCTCTCATTAAGTAAAGTAAGGAAACACTTCATTTCCATGGATGCAGAGAGAGGCCACTTCTTAGAAGGCTGACCACTTGTGCATAGGGTGAAAACCAGGAGCGATAACTGGTAACCCCAGCTCTGCTAAGCTCTGGCCTCCAGTAACTCTCTGCTTCTCCGCAGCTCCGGTGCCAGTGACCCGTCAGCCCCGGTGGGGCACAGCCCCGCTGCCCGTGCATAGCCCAGCCCAGGGAGGGCCTTCGCCCGTATGGCTCGCAGCCCTTTCGCCCCAGAGGCTGGCCGCCTCCTCTGGGATCTCCGGCCAGATCCTCTCTCCTCTTGATTCAAGACCAGGCTCCTGTACAAAATACTGTCCCTTCCCATCAAGAAAGAACATCCTTCCCTAACTTGCAAAGTATAGGTATGGTGTAAAATACACAAGGTTTGTAAGGTAACATACCGTGAAACCTGTTTCATGTACAGAGTTCTTTTCACAACATGGGGGCACTGAAACCCCCCCCACTACCAGTTCTTGCACCATAACTGAAACAATAATGCCTTGGCATTTTATAAAATACCTGAAACTTCAAAGCGTGGCACTCAGTGACTGAGCGTACTAAATGGTGATAAAGTTGTCAAGCAAAATGGCTGCCTTTGCATTATGACTATTTTATACATGTGTGTATATGAGACTATACGTTACAAACAACAGCATTGCACCCTAAGCTTTAGCAATCATATTTCTCACTACTCTTGTCTCTTTACAAGGTTCATCCCACTGCAGAAAAATAAACATTTGTATTCACTCGCCCTCCAGAAATAAGATCTCACAAGCATCACAACGATGCAGGTGTTTAAGATGCTGACATATCATGTCAAAAAAGGTTAAAAAGATTTATCCATCGGAAGCAATAAACACAACTTCCTTGATTAGTGCAAGGCTGTGAATGCACCTCACATGCTACTGCTTGTTTTCAGTCGTTTCTATTCTGTGATTAATTGTTTACATGGTGTTCAGTGTTAAGCACTAGATAACACATTATTCTTAGTGTTATGACAATATTCCCTGTTGACATCTTTTAGCTGTCTACACTTCTTGCAGCAGACTTAGCAAACATTTCTTGAATATGTAATGTTTGCTCACTCCTTCTGAGTACAATGTTAAAAATTTAGTTGGTGAGATTTTTAGATCCCATTTTTGCAGCACACTTGCTAGTCTTCTTGCAGTGCTCTACATTATTAATTTCAGATTAATTTTACCCTCTGGCTGTACACATTTAATGGAACTCTCTGTACAAATACCTCAAGCAAAATGCTGGATTTACAGTACTTGCCAGGCACATTTATCTAAATTGACAAAAATAAAAAGAATGCCATTGAAATCTATTCATTTGTCAGTGAAATATTGAAACATCTTAAAAAAAAAAAAAGAAGAAAAAAAGAGTCAAATGTACATATTATCTTTCTGTGATACAGCTCCAGCTTCAGTGAATGCAGCCAATTAGATTTGCTGCTTATCTAAAGTAGGATTGACTTGTCTGTCTGAAACATCATAACAAACCAAGTACTTTTCCATTTATCTTCTGAGCATTTTTCCAGTGTGCAATATCCAAGTACAATAGAACTAATATCACATTCAAAGCAAAATCTGTATTGACCTTTCTTACGCCTCTCAGTTCTTTTCCCCTATCATACTCAGACTGCTTTACATCAGAGTGGAGGAAAAACAGGCTCTCTGGGCAGCTGTTTCCACATTCAGTGGACATACCACTGGCTCACAGACTTTCTTTAGATAAATGGTGATTATCCTTTTCTTCAAAGAAAAATAAGGCTGCCCAAGAAACTGTCGTCTTGTCATTTATTCTGAAATAACACAGTGAATGTGCAGGGTACAGCCATTAAAGATTGGGGTCCATGTGAGTACCTGGTGTAAACAGAAATGAGATATACTTTGATAAATTACGGCCAAGGAACGGGCTTCCGGCTCTTTTTTCATAAAAGCTGACAATTTTTTTCAGGTTATCTATTTGACAGGAAAAGAATATCTGCCATCTGCTAACATGCTACTTACATCAATCAGGTGCTCAGACGTAATGGCAAAGAAGGGGAATAGCCAAACAGGCACGCCTGAGGGCTTTTTCTAATGGTATGTGCTAAAATGCAGACACAAAGTAAAAAGTAGCCAAGACAGAAGTTATCCAGGACTGACTCTCTCTCCACACCAAGAAGCAGGCCCAAATCTTCACTGTGATAGAAGGATGCTACAGAAGTATAGATACTAACCAGTGATGGGTGACAGGAAAACAGTCAGAGGACTGGCTGTGTCAATAGAAACACATTTTTTGGCTTTCATGACATGTAATACAGCAGTATGGTCACCCTGGGGTCTACACGGTCACTGTGAAATTAAGAGCAAAAGAAGGCTGGCACCACCATCCCCTCTATCACAAACGAGGCCCGAGTTCTTACAAAGGAAAGAAAGGGTGTGTATTTGGAAAAAGAACAGTTATTCATCTGAGGTGGAACAAAATAATGAAGTTAGCAGAGAAGACATAGACATCATGTGCATGCTCACTAAGAACATCCAGTTGCCTCAGAGATATCGGCAATGAGATAATACACTGAGAACAGCTGCCCTATGACAGGTTAATACAAATCAGACAATCATTAGTTAAATATTTAAAGGAAAAAAAGTGAGGAAAATGTCCCACAGCGGATGATAAGGTTCCCATATCTGGTTTAACTAGATAATGTATATTTTTCATTTTATACAAGGGAAAGTTTGCACACCTTTCAGCTCAAGGAGCTACACAGTACTGCTGGAGTCCATCTGCAGAGCAATGAACTCTTCTTATTGCATTAACTCCTTGGGCTGAAGGGATTTTCCTCTAGATCCTCAACATTCAGTTGAAGGAGAAGAACTTGAAACCTGTTAGTTTTCAGAGGTAGCTAAAAGTCTACTCAGGGAATGGTGAATTCTAAAAAAGGACACAGAAGGAATTTGTGAGCAACTATAGTAAAAGGGAAATAGTAAATATCTGATATAGCCTTGTCTTTCCTCTGTCCTCCACATAAGTATTCACTGGACCCAGTTAGCCTTGGTATATCCTGGTAGATCGCCCAGGGAACCTCTTTTGAATGAGGAAGCGTTTCTATGAAAGAAAAACATTTCCGTTAGAATCTCACCATAGAGAATGTGGATGACAGGCTAAAACAGTTAAAAAAGAAATAAGGATGTCACCGTACGCAAGTAGCGTTGCTAGGTAAAGAGAAATATAAACAGTGATTGGGGCAATTTTATTTTCGGGAAGGCATTGAAAAATTCCACTGGTTACAAAACATACAAGATAATTTCCCAAACTCTGTCATTTATGAATGAGGAAATTGGCTGCAATATTTCTTCTTGACATTGTAACTCTGCTAATAAATAGTACACTAACATACCCAATTTCATAACACTAAATAAGATGAGAAAGATTCAACATTCAGAAAGCTCATTTATAGAAATCAAGAGATTTAGTTCCCAGCCAGTTTTCTGTTCAGGAACAGTTGATCCCCAGCTCATATGAAGTTTATGTCCCCAAAGTCAAGAGACAGCAGAGAAAACTTGTAGGTCTTGTTCACACAAATCAACAAGTTCTGAGCTGTACGCTTCTGTTCCTAGGTAGGTAAATTAAATAATAATTGTATTATTCACAGGATCTACAGATTCTCTTCACAGATCTGATGCCCACATAATTTCCAAATTTCTGCCACTCTCTGCGTAATGTATGAAAATTATAGGAGAACAGCTTGAAGAACAGGAGTACAAAGTATGTGCTAAGGATTTATATTTATGCAGTACTTCAAGAAGTTGTTTTCCACCTTAAACCAGGATTAGCATTCAGGGCAAAGAAAGTGAGATGGACTTGGAAATCTGACCAGCTTGTTCATCCTTCTCACTGGCTAGAAGGCTCTGTTAGGGAGTCTGAGACCACAGCCATATGGACAGTAATGACAGTCTGTTCAGTCTCATCCTCCTACATTATTCTGAAACACATGCAGGTTTATATAACAAATTATTATCTGAACATTGTCAGTTAAATAATATACATGCTACATAAGTGAGAGAAAAATCAGCATCCTTTATATACTATTTTGTTCCTCTTTTGAATATTTCAAGGTTCAATACCTAAGTATAACTCCATGGCTACTATTCTTTTCTGACAGTGAAATATGAAAGGGTATATTTTCCTCCATACAGATGCAGATTTCAAGGGCAGTGAATTTCATGCTTTTCTTTGCCAGAAAATTGTTGTGATCTGAATACATTTTAAGAAAAATTACCACGCTAGCAAGTGATTAAGAAAGAAAACATCATGTATTGGCAGCAAACAAATGAAAAGCAAATAATAAAGATGGGTAGAAAAGCAGCTCAAAGAAGAATTCTAATCTCCTTCTAAATTAAATAATTAAAAAAAGATAAATGCCTACCAAAAAAAAAAAAAAAAGGTGAAATGTAGTCTGTTCCGGCCTCTTCCCCCCACCCACAGCATAATTCAATTTATTGCTTCGAAGTTACTCCTGACTTACCGAGGTGCAAACAAGATCAGAATGAATCTCTCAGCATCTGCCTCAGGATGAACCCTCAGCCACTGAGAGATTAAGAACAGGAGTTGCTGCAATCTTCTATGTCCTCTGCAGCACAGCATTGACTAAAGCAGTCATGAACCTACCATAACTTATGAGTTAGGACGGCTTATATTTGCTTTGCGCTGCTAGAGCTTTAGAAAGGAACCACAGTGTATATTGGTCAATATGTCCCTACATGAAACATGAAAAGGTACAAAGACCAAAGCAGCGTAACACAACAGTCCCGCCAGCATTTTTAAGGAGGAGGAGAAAAAAAAAAAAAAAGAAAGGAAACGAAAGTGAGAGAAATCATGTCAGTAGAAGCTTGGGGCATAAGTTAGAGCAAGAAGGTAACTAGTAGATCCTAATGATGAAATCTTCTGGCCTGCAGTCTTGCTTAGGCCACCTGCCATTCCAGGCAAGCTCTCATCATGAGCAGAACCTGAGTTACAACAAACCTCTTTTTCCAAAGGTTGTGCCACTACTCCAGGTCCTCCTGGGTCCTTGGAGACACTGGGAGCTGCAGGAACTAACTTAAGATCCTGGGCTGCATTATTTAGGGTGTATCCAGCAGATCAAGGGAAGTGGTTATTCCCTCCATTTGAAACCTGTGAGACCACAGCTGCAGTACTCCATCCAGTTTGGGCACCCAAGTACAGAACAGATGGATCTTGCTTTGAAGTCAGCCCTGCTTTGATCAGATGGTTGGACCACATGATGTCACTTCCAACACAAATTATTCTATGACTTTAACAGCTGTATTTACCTGGGTGGCTTATTGTCTCCTCACACTGATTCTACATGCTTGAATGCTGCTAATGTGTTTTATCACTTCCTCATCACAATCCCATTCTTCATTTTCCTATAAAAACGGCGGTAGCTATAGCCACGTATCGCTGGCTCCTCTTCTTTCTCTTCCTGCTTTTCTCGTTGACCTTAGAGCCACTGCTATACCCCTGTCTGGCAGAACAACCTCTAGCAGTTCACACTTATGTTTATGTCAAACAGGGAAGGTTTTGGACCAAAGGGCTGAGATCATGCTGACAAACAAAATGTTCTCTGAGTCACAAACACTTCCTTGCTCCCATTCTTCTTCCTGGTAGAATGTAAAATAGTCAATCTGAGTCGTATTTCTTCTAAACTCTTTTTACAAGGACAAAGCACTTAATTTTAAAGACAGCTTTTTGTAAAAGTTGGCAGTAATTTTTAAAGAGAGTTAGAACATTTTTTCAAAGACAATTTTTTGCACAGATGCACTGATTTCTACAACAATTTGTTGTACCACATGTACAAGATAGTGACTATGATCAGGAGAGAAGTGATCTGAGAGGCAGGAGATCCAGATTAGAGTCTCTACTCCATCAGACTGTACTGCGGAGCAAGGGTCAGCCTCAAAAGCTGAGGCACCAGTCTGGCTGCCAGATAGGAAAATTCACACTGGAGTCCAGTTTTGAACAGAACTAGACATTTTCATTTTCATATATGTGTACCTGGGGCTTTTGTACGTGCACACACACTTGGGAGTGCACGTGTGCACTCACGTACACATGTAACTGTGAAGGACACACAGAGACAGACTTGTTACACATACAGCAATTTCACTCTGTTTCAAAATTATCTCTCTCAGCAACACCATCACTCAGGATGTATCCCGTCTGGAATGTTAATAACCATGGAGTTTGGTCTAGTTTATAATCAGTGCAGCACAATCAGATTTAGCATCATTGCGAAAAGGAGAGAGAGGCCCTTATAGAGGTGATTTCACTAGAATCTGCATCTCTAACTACAAAACTTCTGCTACCTTGTTGTGTTATCATCTTCCAAAAACAATTATTCTCGAATATGTTATCAAAATATCGGTCAATCAGCAACTCTACTCCCTCTCACAATTTCCAGAAGTAATGCATTTTCTTATGCTTGTTTTAGCAATGAAGAAAACCAGCAATAGTTCCAACGGCTCATTAAGAAGGAAAACATTATTTAAATTTGTTGGTCACCAGATCACACCAGTCTCCAGAAGGTGAATTGCTAGGTGAACCACTTGTCTAACCTTGAGTCATACCAGTCTATGCATAACACAAGCCAATACACAAGGTATGCATGACACAGGTTCACTGGATCAGTATCATGACCTGCAGGGAGAGAGGGGCCTTTCAGGCTGCGTGTGTTGCATCTGCATCACCTGCATTCACAGGAAGAGAAAAGGCACAAGGGCGTTTGTCTGGGGTAGGTATGGCTGAGCCCTGTTTGGAAAGGACCAACCCGGACTTCATCACTGTTGTGTCCTGGAACCTGAACAATTCTGCAGTCATATATACACAAGAACAACAGGATGCCTTTGAGAAGCCCACTCATAGGCTAAGAATTAAGCATGATCATAAGCTGAGGACACAAGGTGCAGAATTCCTTCAACAGTTGGAAAATCATTTATTAAAGCCTATGTTTCAGGGTGGCTAGCAGAAGCTCTTATGGCATGACCACTGACTCTCTCCTGTGGGAGAGCTATGGCAGTTTGGAGCTGGTGAGCAGGTTCAGCATTTGGATGTGATACTCATGCAAGTGGAGAGCGGAGGCAAGCCACATTTCCCTGGAGCAGCTGGGGGCACAGCGCATGAGGACGTTCCAGTGGAGTTTGCTTCATCATGATCTGGGGTTTTTCTCCTTCATTTAGATTTAATTTTTGTCCTTTATAAGCACAATAATAAGAAGTAAGACACATTTCTTGCTCGTTAACACTCCCAATGCAAGACACCAACTGGGTATTCCTGGCTGAAAGGCTCAGTCTTTGAAGGGAAAAACCTCCTCGGAGGCTGTCCCAGGATTACATTTCCACAGCTCACTCACAGCCCCCTGCATTGACAGAAACCCCTCCAGGTATATATGAAATTCCAGTCACACACTGCAAAACACATCCAGCTCAGGAAGAACATTTCCACCTTCCCTTTGTCACAAGTGACCCCCCCAAACAACCTAGAGGGAAAATATCCTTTCAGTTTCAGTTTATTTGCTCTTGGCATTCAACCATTTGTTCCTTATTGATTGAATACTTTCCTAAAGAGAGCTTTGCTTAAGCGCTTACTTAACAGCTTTCCTAATTCAAGAAATAATGGGGTGTGTGTAAACATATTGCACAGCACCAAAAAGGCCACAGGGTCCCTGGATCACTTCTCCTTTCTCTTACTGGTAGGAACTGGAATTTCCACTCTACAGGAGTGTTCTCATTATGAAAAATATTTTTAATACTAACAATGTAAACATAAAATTTTGTGCAGAATGGAAATATGTTAACAATCTTCATCACTGTACAGGGAGAACAAGAGGAATTGTAGGAGGCCAGGCAAGGAAGGCACCAGAAAGCAAATCAGCCAGATTGGGATTTGCCTACTTACCTTCAGACTGCAGGTAGCTTAAAATACCCCCAGGACACTGGAAAGCGCAGAGCTGCTAATGGAGGTCCCAGACAGCCTGCTTACCTTCCAGGCTGCTGTTTGGCAAGAACTCATTTAGGCAAACCTGCTTTTTATCTCTGCTGAATCAAAAGTGTCAATAGGATTCACACAGTTCAGTTTAGTCAAATGACCATTTTCCAATCTGGAAAATTTCCATCCAGGGCTTCTTAACTGCTTGGAACTGTTAGTCCACAGCTCATGGAGTACCGGTGCCACACTTAGATCATTTGTAAAAATCTTTTGGAAACAAGTGGCTGTCCCTTTTCTTACTAGCATGTAATTTCTGAGAATCCAGTTTCATTATATCAGGCGAGATACATATAAGGGCAAGGGTGAGCTGCTCTAAACTTGACTTTTTAAATGACTTTTTACTCAATTTTCTTTCCAATATTCAAGCAATGAGCTTATTTAAATGGAGTAGCTTATTACACTGCCTAGGACAGAAATAACATTAAGATGATACAAAGGTGAAATGTAAGATGATAATCCCCCCGAAGTAAGCTACTGTGAGTCATTTAAACTAGGTGATGTTTTACTTCTTTAATTAATTCAAAAATATTACTTTTACAGCACTAAGTTTTCACTGCAAGTAAAAACTATGGTACACTAAAACAGGATTTTGTTTAATAATCAGAGCGAGGGCTAAAATTGCAGTCCTCACTGAGGCAACACACTCAGCTTTTATACCCAAGCAGCAATGTCTCCCTGTGGAAACAAGCATACCGATTTGGACTGAAACTGGTTTTTAAAATACACACTGTAAATAGCATGTGAAAAAGACTTAAATAATCAGGAGAACCCCAGGATTAAAAGAAATTATTTCAAGCTGCTTATCAAAATAACGTTCTTGGGAATAAAGGGCAACAGAGGAAAAAAGTATTTTAATAGGCTTATTTCCCTTACCCACAGAACAGATTTCTATTTCCTCCTCAAATGAGAGTGATAATTTCATAGCGCTTTCAAAACAAAAAGCCAGGCTATAGTTTTCACTTTCCTAGTAACAAATACTAACGTTGGCACTCAAGAGTCATTGGCTAGAAAGGGCCGTTGCTTGGAAGATGTAATTTTTAAAACACTTAATTCGTTTTCACCTTCTGGAGTTGCAACTGAAACTTCAATTCCCAGTTTCATTCTCCATAGACAAGAACAAGTACCTTCCTGGAAAATGAATGGAGACTTGTCACAGCATGTACTTAAAAATGATAAAGCAAGAAAGATCTAGGTTGTTCCTCTAAGGATTTGGCCATGACACAAGTCAGGCATGAACTCAGATCTCTTTGTCTCCGATCAGGTGGAGTCCAAGAGACAAGTAATTCAGATCCAAATGAGGAAGTTGGTTTTCTCCCGTGGATTCACAAGCCTCAAAGTTGTTCTTACGCTGACTTTTAAAAAAATGTATTAAAAAGCAGGATGTGAAAACAATAGCTGAAAGGTACTGTGGATATTTTCTGATCTCTAACCACATGTTTCAGTGCCTGATATAAGGAGCCATGGGCACCTACGTGCATTCATCACTGTGAACTCCCATGCTGGAAGAGACCACTAGCCCATGTGCATCCATAGTCTAGAAACACCTATTCTTAGCCACTTGACAGAAAGGTAAAAGAAAGAAAGCGAGAGCTCTCCCTGTAAAAAGAAATAGCTTATTTGACGTAATACAAGTGCCTAAGCACTGTTCAAACCACCGAGCAGGAGCTGAAAAGATGGGTAGGGGTGATAACTTCTGTATTAAGTTTTACTATTACAACTTTTTACAACTATTACAACTATTTACAACTTTTGTCTTACTATCTATAAATAACCTTTTGGCATATTTATTCTTCCCCAGTTCTGTACTCTCAATACCGAACATCACCACTTTTAACAGCCAAATCAGCTACACATTATTATCTCTAGATTGCAGGTCTGAGCTGCAACCTGTATTTTGGTTGCAACGCTTGGACTGAAGGGATGGCGGTAATGAAATGAGATAGTGCTATTTCTATGTGAATGACACAACTTGATTACCTAATAGGTAACATTCATTGTCCATTAATTTGTCAATGGAGATTCTAGCGTTCCTAGTTCAGCAGTATGATCTGGCAAGTGTATGACGGAGAGCATCTCACAAAGAGCTGTTTTGAGCTTTGTTGCAGGCAAGACATTGCTCAACAAGTTGTCTGCTGACATTAGTTATAAAACTTGAAATAGGAAAACAAGCATGGTTGCTAGCACGAAGGCCATTTTACCATTGTTTCCTGCCTTTTCCACCCCCCTCAATCATTTTATCCCTATGAGTTTATTCTTTAGGCCTAAGCATCCTGGCCTCAGTATAGCAAAGGACTTAACTGCGTATGTAATTCACTACACATTAAACGTTATTATTTTCTCATCGAGAGTTATATCTTCCTCATATATTTTCATATTTATTTTCATAGTTATTTTCACAGTTATTTCCTTAATAGATAATTAATAGTCCAATGGAAATAAAAGTTCAAATTTTTTTTTTTAGGAGCAGCTCAGGGCTTTGGGCTTGTCTAGTTTGGAGAAGAGGAGGCTGAGGGCGGCCTCATTGCTCTCTGCAGCTTCCTGAGGGGGGGAAGTGGAGAGGGAGGTGCCGAGCCCTTCTCCCGGGGATCCAGTGGCAGGAAACACGGGAATGGTTCAAAGCTGCGCTGGGGGGGTTCAGACTTGACCTAAGGAAGCATTTCCTTACTGAGGGGGTGGTCAAACACTGGAACAGGCTTCCCAGAGAGGTGGTCGATGCCCCAAGCCTGTCAGTGTTTGGGGCATTTGGGCAATGCCCTTAACGGCACGCTTTAACTTTTGGTCAGCCCTGAAGTGGTCAGGCAGCTGGGCGAGGTGGTTGTTGTAGGTCCCTTCCGACTGAAATAGTCTGGTCTGGTCTGTTCTAATTTATCTGTAGTCGGGGGTTGACAGTAATTAGGAGCTGTGCTTTGAAAGCCAGTGGGATTTAATTTAGCCCTTAAGGGCTGTTGCCATTATGTATATTCCACATAGCACAAAATAAACTAACCTTACATGGGACTGTAAAAACTCATACACACAGCTAAAAATGAATCCTGAAGAGCTTTCTACAATACAGTCCAGAAAATCCTTTGAAGTATAAAAATTACTAGAATATCATATAAAATAAACTGATTGTTAGAAAGCAAGATATTGCAAAAATGCCTATTTGGCAGAATTCAGAAGTAAATTTTAATTCTACCATGTACTTTCATACTACTAATGTATATTCCTGCTTACCACTGTTTCCAGATTCATAGATGAGGTAGACAGAGCAAATAAAAAACAGAAAAAAATCTTGTAATAGATTTTTTAAAATTCAGTTAGCTCATGAATTTCAGAATTCACAGAACAGTAGTCCTCATGCCCTGCATAAAATCTTCAGAACAGGGATAAATAACATAAGTTAAATGTCCTGACCCTCACAATATTTTATCAGGTATCCCAAAAATAACTGGAAGAGCAGCACCTCTTGCAAACAATTTTTTTTGATCAGTCATCAGTTCATCTAATATTAAGGAAAAATGCATGGCATGTCCACTTTTTTCTCTGAAATTCCAAAATTATGCTAATGAGGTAATCTATAAATAGGAAAATGCTCAAAAAATTTACTTAATTGAGGTGCCAAATCGCTTCAACTCATATCCATTGTGAAGATCACCGGCAACATGATCAAGAATTGACTTTCTGAAGCATTTTTTTACTAGTTTGCAAAATAACTTACTAAAACAAAACAAACTCTTTTCCCCTGGAGGTGAGGTGGTAGTAGGGGAAACCTGTTAAAAATCAAGCTCTGCATGAAAATAAAGACCAGATCCAACAAGGACCTTGTTCATGGTGAACAGGTTGCTCATCCTTCCTCGTAATACTTGTTCAGTCTGGTGAGCAAGACTTGCGCTCCCTAAGATGTGCTGTAAGTACCCGGTATAAGAAATATCAAAACCCAAACCAGGATGGTTACCGTTAGCTTTAGACTGGGAAATAATGCCGCTACTTACCCTTCACTAGATTTCCTAGGGCAAATACTGAGAGAAAACTGAGACTTCTCACATTAGTTCTCTCAAGTAACCTACGCAAAACATACTGAGCAGATTTTAAAGCAAACACTGCAAATGGATTGATTTGTATATGCAAATATCTCTAATTCAACACCTGAAGCTGTACCAGGAAGAAGTTATGCCTTTCTGCATATCCATTTCCAACAGACAACATCTGTTCCCCTATCGCAGATCACTCTATATGCAGAATATGCAAGATGGCAAACACAGTAACAGTGAAAGTCAGTGGTTCATTTGGACTAAACCGGACTAATTCATGTTGCAGCAGCTTTCTTTTGCACTCACATATGCCAGAAAGCACCTTTCCACAATGAATATTTCATTCAAAAGAGTGAGCACAAATAAATATGAATGCAGAAATGATTGGGGGTCATAACTACTGTAATAATAAACATCAGGTGATATTTTCCAGGATTATGCCATGGTTTTGACTTTTTGGCTAAATTGTTTCTTCACCATCTGTTTTTAAATGATCCTCACAGGTGGCTGGCTTACTGACAGACACCTCTTGCATTTTGTAATAGGTGTTATACTTTAAAAGGTGTTATCTTATTTACTTTTTTTAAAAAAGTAGATGATAGTACTTCTCCACAGAAAAGGAGGCTGATAATCTTGAGACAGCCTACCAACAGTTTCGTAACAAAAAGTAAAAATAGGTTATAGGTAATGGTTTAGCATCAATATTAACCTAGATGCAAGAGGAACTTTCAACATCCTTGTAATCTGTGATGCACTGAGACCTAGGTATACAAACTGGCAGGGCTCAGATAGCTTTTTTGTTTGTAACAACCTGCTAAATAAGTCCACAAAGTGATGGGGAGATGTAATTCAACAAACAAATATATTTGGTGACTCCTTGTGAGAAGAGTTGCTTTTTTTGAGCACTCACTAACAATGGCAGGGAGTATCTTAGACTCAGCATATGCATGGGGCGCTCACACCTAAGTCTTTCTAAACTTGGGGGATTATGGGAAAAGAAACTTTTAAATTGGAAGGAGAGCAGATCTAGTTTGGCTACACCACCTGGGTAAAAATGCAAGTTTCTCACTAGCAAAATCTGCTTTGTGTCAGCAATGAGGGGTAACAATCTCTTGTGATACAAGACCTGTTAGCTTCCCTGCTCTGGGAGTAGGAGCTCACTGGCACTGCAATGATTGCAGGTGACTAGCGCCGTTGTTGATGACTTGTATAAAGTAATGAGAAGCAATACAGTAGTCCAACCTTCAGAGTCTTGCAGCTCAGGCAGTTACCAAAACATTCACCATCAAACCCATTTAAGGTATTTCTCTTGTGGAAGAATCTATTTATGATACTAGATATCGATACTAAATTTTATGATATGATAATAAATATTACTCTGGTTTATTTTATACTAGGAAACAAAATTTCAGTAAAGAATCTATTTTTTCTCTTCTGCCTTCCAGTAGGGGTAGTCCAGCATAGCGCAGTATTTTTTTAGGCAGACACAGAATGCCAGGATACCTCCCCCAGTCGTTCAAAGGCAAGTCAGCAGCTCCTGGGTCTGGCCACATCTGGCTACAGCATCCACCCACCAGGCCCTTCCCCTTTGCACATGGATTCAGCGCTGGGAAAGAGGCCCCAAAGGAAAAGCAGTAGGTCAGATGTGCTCCAGCCAACCGGCCATTCCTCAAATCAAGCCTAGCAGGACTAGCAGCTTTCTCTTCGCATGATTTACTGTTGCTTGAGAAGTGAAAGAAGTAACAAAGCACACAGCTACAAAGACAGGAGGAAAAAAATAATCTAAATGTGTGAAGAGTAACACTGCGAGGCCTTCACTGTCTGAGCAGCTGTCCAAATACAGAATTAAATAATGGATCTTGCACCCTAAAGAGCTTGCTAAGGCTCTGAGGTGTTACAAATAGTCACTGATAATTTGTTAAGGACATGCTGCAGGCTTAGATGGAAGATGTGCAAGACAGAGTAGTGATAGGAGAGATCTCGTGAGGTTCAATAGAAAATGCATGGATCTGAGGCACCTAGATGCTAACTGTGTTCCCCACACTGCTGTGTATATGTTGTGTTACCAATACAGCTCTATAAGGTCTAAACCATGTGGGGGGGGGATTTCTTTGACTCTAGAGTTTTTCTCATATATTCTGCAAGCACAGAAGGTAGAGAGAGAAAGAGGGGCAGGGGAGAAGCAAGAGGAAAAAACCTAGCAAATCTTTTCTAATCAATCAAAATTTTTAAGTATACAGGTTTTTCCAAAGTTTCAAAATGGCATACTTGTTAGACATCAGGAAATGTTATTCTAGATGGGACTGTATCTGGTAATTGCAGTGCCACTTGGAAGTTACAAGCCAGATTGCGCAAATCCTGACCAACATCCCACAAAGTTACAAGGACCGTGCTTCTCTACTTTGGAGGAAAAAAAGAACACACAAAGGAAACAACAGAACCCACAAAACCACCCTCAAACTCCCACTTTCCTTCTGCTTAAAAGTTCCAGGAAACCTTTGCTAAAAGATTAGGGAAAACAGTGGTGAATTTATATGCATAATTCAAGCAAAAGACATCCACATTGATCCTATGGAACATTTCAGTCAAGATGTTCAGCAGCAGCTACTAATAAAAATACCCCTTACCACAACTATACTAGGTTCAGGGGAAGCTCTGAGAAGCACTTAGCTTGTCTCTCACCAGAGGAAAACAAATAATGATCTGTGTGGTTTGATAGCCTACGATATACTAAATACAGGAAATAACAGAGTATGTCCTGGAAGTTTGGAGATGAAAGAAATATATTTGGTTATCTCTGTCACCTTGACAGGACAACATTTCTCTCCCTCGTATATTTTGCAATATTTTATCTAGTTTTTTTAAATTCCTGAAGATTGGTACTTCCATGCCTTTCAAACTTGAGGAGATAAATCTGGCAAAGCTTCCTGCTCTGCATGCTAAATGGTTTTGGTTTTGTTTTGTGTTTTTTTTTTTTTCCCAAACAGTAACACAGGCCTTAGCCTCACGTAATTGCTTCTCTCTATGAATTACTCACACTATTACCCTGCACTGCACTGGAGAGCCCTGATGGACAGAGTTTCACGAAAATTACAAGACAGCAGTTCCTACATTTAGCATAGAAGCAGAATAAAGAGAGACACAACATGCGTGACCTGAGAATAGCAGCAGCTGCTTTCTTATACCTTAATTCCAGCTCTTTTTTTACCTCAATAAAACCTATATTAATTTTGATTTTTTTATAAGTTCTTTGTTGTTTGAAAATTAAGCATTAATAAAAAGTATACAAAATTGCTAGTTTATGCATAGCCCTGTGAAGAACTTTGAAAGGTATTAAGTCCTACCCTACCTTACATGATTCCTGCTACTGGTTGCATCTAATTCAAGGACAAGCAGCATTATTTGACTTGAGTATCCATCCTCACCTGGCCTGAACCCTAAACACATACTTAGATTTACTCTAGTTCTGCAATAAAAATAGGCGTATTAGCTTAACATATTAGCTTAACCCTGGACTTAGCATTTTGCTTCCTGAAGTCCTACAGGGTTTAAAAGCCCTAGACAAGACTGCCCGAGCAAAACAACAGGGAACTACCTTCTACACTAGCTAAACCCCACATGTCACTGATAGGAATGGAGCAGTTGAAAATCAACAACCTTTCTATGCAGGCAAAGTATTATTAGCCCATATATTTCGAGCCAGCACTCACTTCATTCTATGTCCACTTAGTGCATTTTGCTGAAACAGGATTTTTTGTGGCAGTTCTTTATGCTATCAGCTTCGCTTTCATCCTACTGCCTCTTACTAGATAGATGCAGAAAAGAGCTGGCCTTGTGTAGCCTTCACAGTCAGGCTGTTTTTCAGCACTAAGTGCCACCTCATGTATATACACAGTCTCTCTCACAAAGCCTCAGTGATGAAGGTCAGTAAGTAGACAAAGTCAATATGTAAGAATCCTGCTCTATTAGTATTGAATTTCTCTGATATATTTCTGTTTGGAATTCAAGTCAAGAGAGGAGCACCGATCCATGCTTTTCTTACAGTTCTGCTAAATTGCTGCCATGCATTACACCACTAAACCACAGGTGCAGTTGCATTTAAAGACTGCAGAAAATTCACACATTAATAAGAATGTTTGCCATGACCTGGTGTCCTCCACAGATGTGAGGAATCTGTCTGATATTCTTCACTGCCTTTAAAAGCCCATCACTATTTATTCTTTACTTTTCTGCACAAGCCCTTTTTTTAACCTCTTGCCAACTACGCAGGCAATTACTTTGCACATCCAAGTGACGGTCAAAAAGTAGATACTACCACTTACTCATTTCATACACCACTTGCATGTTTTACTTAGCCAGATGTAACAGGCTTTCTAGCTCCCAAGTGAAGGTAGTAGGAGAGGACTCTCATAATGAAGGATTTAGCACAGTCCTGATGCAAAGCAGAACATACCAAGGAAACAGCAGGTGGCATTGAAATATGGTGCAGAACACACTGAATTAGTGTGACATGAGCCAGGAAGCTCACACAGCCGAGCGCAGCAACCTCAGCTCAGCATGAGAGCGTACGAACACAACAGTACAACCCTAAATCCATTCTGGCTCCCCATTTCTCCACTTGCAGTAGGCAAATACAAGAGTCGGTGAGTTCAGGGGGTGAGCCTTGGTCCGAGTGAAGCCAGGAGGTGCTGCAGCATCAGTGCACACTGTCTTGCGGTTAGAGAGGTGACACCTACCCTAGCTTCTCTTCAGCATAGCACTTCTCCACTCAGGGACTTGCAGACTTTGTCAATCATAGCCAGGGCAGCTTTTGGAGTTTCAGTTAGCAAAGCAGAGACAAGCTAGTTTCTACTATGCCCCATGAATGAAAATGAAGATGATTCCTACCTATGCATTTGCCTAGAGTTCAAAGTAGGAGTAAGAGATGCCTCCATTTGCTAGATGGAAAGCTGTGACTCTCTGTTATCTTAATATGCCTGACACATGTTTCACTTCTCTGACCTCCAAGGTACACAGAAATTGCATACAGTAACAGGAAAAAAAGCAAAGCAAATGCATGTCATGATGACTTGATGTTGCCTTTTGCCTAAAGCAATTTCATATAATTAGCCATCTCACAAGTAAAACCTTTATATTTTATTCTTTCACCCATTTAAAATAAAAACTGTACATTGGCATGGGTAGCTTGTCATTTTAATACACTTTGATGTTTGCAAGCTTTGAAATATCATGTTCAAATTTGTATGCAAATGTGTGTTTCCAATTACATACTCATTAGTTCTTCTGGAACTTCATCTTAATATTCGCAAAACGTTTATAGCTTCCTCTGTTGTTTTCCTGAATTGCTTTAGAATGAAACCCAGTATATAAAAAACAAATGAAGAAATCCATTAACACTCAGTAACTTTCTTAAACATCACATTTAATTTCTAAGGATGTTATAATTTCTCGCTTCAAAAAGTTCAAATATCTATGCACACCCCATCTGATAGCATATTAAAAATCACAGGCAAATGGTTTTGTGTCTATAGAATTGTCAGCTTCCAGAAATGCCCACTTCCATTACCTACTCACTTGAAAAGTCTGTTGCCTCTATCACTGTCTTTAATGAATGTTTTGGCGCACATGAAATACTTGTTCACATCCTTAGATGGAGGGAAGTTGGGATTACTGCCTAGACTTCAGTGGAACAAAGCAAATTTACAGCAATTATGAATCTGGTTAATTTTTTGTTTAGTTATCTACCTCCATTGAAAACACGAATAACATTTTAAACTCGAGTGAAGCAACAGCCGCACTGTTCAAACAAACAAACACACACACACACACAAATCCCCATTGCCAGAAAGATCATCTTTTGGATGAAACCTGAAGCTCATTAGTATGTAAAAGGCATAACATGTAGAATGAGAGGAAAGAAGGGCTGGGAGGGAGCATTAGGTCATCCGGTACCTGACACCACCCTGCCCAGGAGTGATGGTATGGAAATGCACCCAGACAGCTGCTCGTCTAACGAGTTCCCACAGATGTACCTTCTTGGAGACTTTACAATTTCCTCCAAGCTATCTGTCACTAACAGATTTTTCCTAATGTCTACTTTATAAACATTATTTCTCTACGCGGTGCGTCAGAGCCTGAAAGTACTAAACATAACAAAGAAAATCCCCAACCAATAATGTGGCAGTGCCCAGTTTAAGAGGAAAAAATCTGGCATGCAGCCACTAGAAATAATATGAACAATTAATACTGTAACTGTGTTGTACCTGTATATGGAGGAGAAACTATGCAATACAAGCCAGACAGGCATGGCTTTCCCTGTTTTTGCATTCAAAGTGAATACAGTCCCACTGGGCTGCATATAAGTGCTGACCTTCTCAGCCTTTCATCCTCTCTCCATTTTGGCTAAAACTTGCAGTCAATAAAACAAGAAAGAAAGGACAAAGATAGAGGCCAACTCCATCAAAATAAAAGTTGGTCAAGTTACATACCTATTGCACATTTTTGATGTCAGCAAAGAACACTATAAGCAAACATAACATAGGTTCCTACGTCACTATTCATGTTAGCAGGCGTGAACACGTACCAAGCTTTTTGGCACTAATAAATCTACAGCAATATGTTAAGTGTTTTTTAATGACTTTAAATTAATGCTGATCTTCTTAATTAAACTCTTTTCATTGAGAAGTAAATCTGTGCATGAACCAGATCAATTTATTCTAGCATGCCACCAGCATACAAGATGGCTATTACAGAAACACTAGCAATACAGACCTTCATCTTGCTCCAACAGAGCTAGTTCTGTTCCTACAGCCAGACTACAGTAATTGCAGTTCAGAGAGTACGAGTAACTCAGGTAAAATTTGTAGCGTTACCTCACAGTTTGACCTTTGAAATGTGTGAGGCTCAGCAGAAATCTAAGAGTTAATTTTGCAGGTCTTTAAAAATTAGATATTGGAAATCTCTCTCTTGCTCTGAAAGAGTATCTTAAGGCAAGTACTTATCTAGAAGAGTGGGATCACACTGACAGTCCATAGCACTACTCTCTGAAACCATAAACAGAAATATTTATCAGTGGTAACTTTAAAACAAAAGACATAAACCAATTTGAAAGTCTTCCTGATTCTTCTTCAACTTTTTAAGCATTTTGGATATGGTGAAAGCAACTACACAAATGAATTATCAGCAATCTCAACACAAAGTAGAGGGAATACAAATGCTTGTGACAAACTATCATAAACTACTCCCCAAAAACATTATTTCAGAAGTGGGTATTTGTGTGTAATAAAGTAAGAGATCTTCTTTTACTGCCTTTCTTCCAAATTGGTGACGAGCATGAAGATGCAGTGACTCTTAACTGCATGCGATAGCCATAAATTAGACACGTGCACGGGCACCATAAGGGTTCTTGCTTCAGGGTCATTTGCAGTTTGCTTATGTCAAAGAGGAACCAAACAGCAACCATGAACTCCCACCAGGCCCAGACCACAGCAGGGGGACCAGCACTCCTCACCACATGGTACCGCTCCATGACCTGACAGCAGTGAGCATCTCTGCAACACACCTGGTGCACGGGCAGAAGGCCCCAAGAACACAGGAGCCAGGGAGGCTGCCGGGCCCAGCACAGTGGGCCTGAAAACGGTTGGGTTGTTTCTTCCCTTCTCTGTACTGCTTTAGGGCTGGGACATGAGGCCAGCTTGCAGCGCTACGTCCCACTACTTCTGCCTCTCAGGGGAGCAGTTTGTTTGGACCGGCAGTGGAAGCGTGCTCTGAATTCACTGTAAATACAGACAAATGCCTGCATGGCAAAAATATTATTGGAGCTGGTTAAAAGATGCCCACTCCTCCTGGTCCCGACCAGAGGCTGGGAGATGAGAGGATGCAGGTCCTCACCCAGTCTGTACTACTAGATTCTTTTGTTTGTTTAAGACAGAATTTCTCACCAACTAAAGCTCATTCTTAAAAGGGGAGAACTCTGTAACTTGTTATATGAAAGACGTTTTCATATTTGAAGGTACAATCTGAATAATTTTGATCTATGAATAATATCCATGTCAGCCTTCCACCACAGTTATAAAGTCAATATTATTTTTTTTTAAAGACATATGCTTGTTACTAATGGTAGTCTGCTCACTTTACTGGAAATAGAAGCCAAATGATTGCACAGATTACAGTTTGTGCCAACATTATTTTATATTGCAACTCCGTCAAAAATTGGCCTGGGAAATGGCAGGGTAGTTTAACAAACAGGCGGAGCATGCTAGAGCTTGGAGTGCTTCCACATGTCCTACAAGCAAGCAGTTTTGGATAAGGTCCTCTAAGGCTTTCTGCACCTCACGATTCAAAGTTCTGCTTTTGAAAATCCAGCCAAGTTCTCACTTGCAACTTTATGTACAAAGTCACATTCAAGATAAACAAAAGGAGACCTCAGTATCAAAGCAAATTTGTAAGCTATTCACCAGTGAATTCATCAGATCATCTAATAGACAGGTATGTTGGAGAAAAGAAGGAACATTTGTGTGTGTTTGACTATATTAACACAAGATTCAGAGACACCCCCAAGGAGCAAAGAGGTGGCAAATACTAAGTAAAGCCAGAAAGAAGGGGAGATCATTGAATAGATTTTAATTTTAAAAAAAAAAGACTTTTGGATAAATGTCAATAAATACCACTGATAAAGAACTGGGGGAAAGGGGTGCACTCTGTAACAGTGATGGTGTTACTTGTTCAACTGTGCAGCAAGCAACAAATGCTAAATTTAAATTAAAGTTCACTGGTTATCTCCAACGGTCAGATTTACCAGATTTTACCCCAGATTTACCAAATTTTGGTAGATCTCCAAATATCAGAATTGCGTGAAGGTGCATTATCACTCCTTCCCAAAAGAACATAATTTACAAATAATCTATTTTTAGGAGAGACAGAGAATGTTAGATATCTACCATCTCAGGGAACAAATCTGACAGGTTGTCGAGTTCTTTAAAGACATCCCATGAACTGTGATTAACCTGTCCATGGTCATCAAGCAGCGAGAGCAATACACCTCAAAAAACTAGGTTAGAGCTATCTTGCCTAGTAGCATAATTATGAGAGCAACAGGACTATTCACAGATAAAACAGCCGCTCCTGTCACAGTATGCTCCCTGCGATCACCATAAATTTCATCACGGATTCTTTTTGAGAGGAAGCAACTGAGTAGGTGGGTTATTCCAGAAAAGCAGGAGTTCAAAATATATGCTGTGGCATTATTCTTGTTATAAAAGCGCAAATTCTGTGGGGTGGTGCTTACAGTGAAGATTTTTCTGATTATATCCAGGTCACAGAATCACTGAGGCTGGAAGAGACTTCTGGAAGTCATCAAGTTTGACACCATAACCCCACTGAAAGCAAGGTGACCTAGACAGCAGGTTGGTCAGGGCTATGTCCACTTGGGTTTCTAATATCTCCAAGACTGGAGACCCCACAGCCTCTCTGTTACAATGTTTGACCACCCGTACAGTAAGAAAATTTTCCTTGTGTTTAAATGGATTTTCCTGTGTTTCAGTTTGCGCCCATTGCCTCTTACCTTATCACAGGGCATCCCTGAGAACAGTCTGGCTCGATCTTCTTTTCACCCTCCCATCAGGTATTTGTACACATTGATAAGATCCACCTGAGCCTTCTCCTCTCCAGGCTGAACAACCCCAGCTCACATAGCCTCTCCTCATATGATCAATATTCTAATCTCTTAATCATCTTTGTGCCCCTTTGTTGGGCTCCTTCCAGTATGCCAATGGGTGTCTTCTGCTGGGGAGCCTAGCCTAGGATGCAGCACTCCAGATTTGATCTCACCAAGGCTGAGCAGAGGGGAAGGATCACCTCCCTCAACCTGCTGGTTCCTCTTCCTAATGTAGCTCAGGAGGCAGTTGGGCTTCTTTGCTGCAAGGGCCCATTGCCGGCTCATAGCCAGCTTGGTGTCCACCATGACCCACAGATCCTTTTCTGCAAAGCCCTTTCCCAGCCATTTGAACCACAGCTTGTACTGGGGCTTCCTTCCTGCAGTTATTCCTTCCCAGGTGCAGGGCTTGGCTTCTCCCTTTGTTAAACTTCAGGAGGTTCATATCAGCCCATTTCTCCAACCTACCCATGTCGCTCTGAACAGCAGCACGACCAGCTGGTGCATCAGACACTCCTCCCATTATTGTCTGCAAACTTGCTGAGCGTGCACTCCATCCCACCACCTATGTTATTAATAAAGATGTTAAACAATATTGGCACCAACATCAGCCCTTGGGATACACCACTCATGACGAGCCTCCACATGGACTTTGTGCCAGTGATTATGAATGATCACATTTACACATTACTTCTTCACAGATTACCAATGTGACATAACTGCATGAGGTGTGTCAGGTAAAACTGCATTCCTTTCTACACAAACAGGTAACAGGAGCAGAACAGCAATGTAGCACTTGTGATAGGGATGGCGCATCAGAACTCACTGGCATCTCTCAGGCCAGAAAGAAACACAGGAAATAAATTACCACTTCAAAGCAGCAGCCATCTGGGATTTGAACTCCAACTGCTGACAGGACATAGAAGCCTCTTTGTGATAGGTCTGAGCTCACATAATCCAGCATTGTCTGATTTTCTTGTCTTTAAGTTACTTGTTAGCTTTATGTTTACTCTGCTAAATAAAGCCAAGAAAAGTTCATCTATCCATTGCTGATTAATGCAGGGAAAATCTAAAGGGTTATTCCTACAGTACTATCTAACGTGTACATGGTTTAGATGAGAATATGTGTTTACAGTGCAGCATACATGTTTCTTTCCTACTGAAAAGAAATTTGTCAGTCAAGTTGAAATAGCATCCAGTTGCATAACCTGTCCCAGAGAACAGAGTATTACTCAGAATCCTCTGCTATACTTTAAATTCTGTACACAGCCAGGGCATCCAAATAAGTGAGCCAGGCCTAGGAGAAGGGAATATGCAGAATCAAGACATTAGTGGCATCCCCCACACAAGAACTCAGCACATCCTCATTGCTCTCTAATGTTCCTGTTCTCACTCTTGTATAGGTCTTATATCGGCATAACCTTCTGGAAAATTGATTTATCTGTCCTACTGGAAGTTGCTTACTTGTCAGGATCTTGGTAGATAATCTGCCACTAACCTTGTCTGAAAAGTTATTGTCATTCACACACTCAGTTACAATTTTTGCACTAAAATAATAAAGAGTAGGGAGCTACACTCTTCCTGCTGCAGGTATGAGTTGAGTGATACACTTACTCATAAAACTGGGCAAAACAATTCCAATAAAGTAACAATACTGCCAAACCTTCATCAAAACGTCAACCCCAAGGTCACAAATACTCTGATAATTGTCCAACAGAATTTCTCATGTCCCCCCTCCTAAATGCCTTTAACTGGTTGACAGTGATTTGAGACTTCTCTTCAAAGTCAGTGAGTTCTCCCAGTTGAGTGTCAAACTCCTTCTCTGAGCATCCTGTGGGTTTCCTTTTGCTTTTGCTGTTTGAGGAATGGCACGGTGAAGGAATAGTGAGTGAATCCTACAGCAATGAGAGCTTACTAGAGCCATTTCCCTA
>NW_009600004.1:42799-46002 GCF_000690535.1 Cariama cristata
CTTTTCTCTCAGTTCCATTAAGGGCATTTCTCTTACTTTGTAAATTATCTGCCAGACTACAGCCTCTCCTGGATCTCAGCAGACATTCAGAGCCACTCCTGCTTTTGGTAGCACTGATTTATGAAGCCCTTATTGGGATAGACTTAATCTATCACAGGAATTGTTTTTTCCTCTCAGAACTCAGTATAGCAGATGTGATAAAGCACCTGTATAATAGGCTTTCTACACTGCTGCTGCCTGAGGATGTGGTATACCACACTATTTGTGAATTATGGCTTACATTCTTAGTTTAAGTAAGCCTGGGCAGGGTGAATGAATTACAAAAGTGAACCGTGGAGATGACAAACACATGGAATACAGTGGCTCAAGCTCTTGCTGAAAGAAATGAATTGGGTTTTGACAGCAGAAAGCAGAAGATACTGCTTGTGTCAGACTGTCCAAAGCAAATAATCCAGTACAGTAAAACACTGAGGTGGAGACCAGGTGCCTTTTTGAAAAGACTACCTTGTAATTATTATTTCTTTTCCTACCTTGTAAGGTAAGTCTGGGTATAGTTGCTTCTGGGTTTGTCCAGCTGCATTTCTTTATTTAGTCTCCAAGCCACGTTGCCCATGAGAAACTATCAAAACTTGCTTACGTGAAAATCCAAGGACAGAATTTGACCCTACATTGGATATTAGATTGTTTCGTCAAAGATCAAATGTGTGCCATTTAAAATATTTTAATATTCCAAGATTCAACAGCACATTAATTTTTTTTTCAAGATTCAATTCAATGCATAAATTTAACATCAACAAATGGTTTCTGCATTGTTTTCATCAATTTGCCTTCAAGCCATACTCTTGCTAAGTAGAGTTTTTATTTCAGGAAGATATGTGTCTTTGTCTCATGTAAAAAGACAGAAAGACAAGAGAAGTTAATTTGTTGATAGTTCATCAGCTTAATTAACTGGAAATACTCAATCACTGAGGAATAACCCCCTTATAGATTGAGAGTGCTGCTTCTGGTACAGAACAGGAGTTACAGTGCAATCTTTCAACAATAATATATTAAATACCATAATTGGCTTATCATGTTTTCAGCTATACAATTTATAAATAAGATGGCATTTATGACGGATTAATTTGCAAACCTGCCTCCAAAGAGGGATTTTTTCAAAATATGCAAAACACATTTGAGAATCGCTTTTCTCCCTATCAAGAGATGACTGTGGAGTTCTGTGTTCTCCTGGAGCTAAGGCAGCATTACTGCGCATTTGAGAGCTTTCAATCAGCCACAAAGAACTGAAAATCAAGACCTAACAGTTTGAAATGTGTCTAAATGAGGAATGGGAAACAAACTGCTGCCAATTCAACTGAAATGTCACACCACACCGAACCAATTCCAGACTTTGTGGGAGGAGAAGGAGGTTTTACATTTATTACCTTCCTCATATACTCTTGGCGTTGTGTCAAATCAGGCAATAGTAACAACTTTTATTCACTAAAAAAACCAGCATAGATGTCAACCTCTTCCTATACAGTTTCTAAAATCCTTCATCCATTCAACAACACTCATGGAATGAGACCCAATAGGTTTGAAAACCAATATAGCCTGAAAAAGGCAACTTTTGCAATTTTATGCAATTTATTGAGTATCTCTATCTGTAATGATTACACTAAAGACTCAAAAGACTCCTCAGAAGATTTCCTATTTATTACATCCCTCTCATTAAGATTATATAAATTGATACAAAACTACGTAATTTCTGTGTGGCCCAAAGCACATGAAAATGTGATAATAGCAATAAGGAAACACTATATATTTGGTATGTTGTAGAGAAACAACCAAAGGGAGGTGGAATTGGTAGCTAAAAGCCTAGGGCAAAGGCAGATCCATTAATAGCTTCAGTTCATTTGTTTGGGAAGAACGTAATTGGCTTGAATGAGATTCAAATATATCTGATCTTTTACCCATTAAAAAAAAAAAACCAAACCAGATGAGCTTAATTGGTGACTTACGCATGATTTCATGGCTTATCAGACTCAAGGGATAACAGCATCTTTAAAAGCATAAAACCTCAACTTAACTCAGCTAATTGGTTTTCCAAATATATACATGATTTTTAAGAAGCTGCTGCTAAGACAACTAGTTTTAGAAAAAGCTTTCAGAAGTACCCAAATTGAATTCTAAACATGACACCACTGATAGTGGATCCTTTTCTGATTTTATTTTAGAATACCTGGAACTTTATTCAATGTGTTTTTAAGTCTCACTATTGCTCAGTGTTTTGGCATGATTAAGCACAGGATGCACGGCAATGATGTATGTCTCAGCTGGTTCTTTCTTGAGATAGAACTCTGTTTCCCTCCACTGACAGATCTTTAAATCAATACAGGACTTTGCCATCAACACGGATGAGAAAGCACATGAAAATCTGCTAGCATCTGTGCTAGGCTATACAGGTTTATCAAAACATGTACAGTGCACCAGCAAGCAAAGAGGAGAAGAAAGTATCATAAAAAAAAGAAACAATATTCTTTGTATTTTTAACCTGTTTGTGCAAGGACCATGGGAAATGCCCATTATACTTCATAAGTTGGATCTATTTCTTTCATTTGATTATGATCGTTTTTTGCTGAGAGGGTTCAAAGGAACTTATGTATCTGCACCAGCTCACTGAAAATCCACAGAAAGGCAGGCAATGCCTTTCAAACTAAAAATCCCATCAAACTACCAACAGCTTTGAAGATGTTCCTCTGCCCTAGGTATTCAAAGCCTTTAGTAGTGGAGAGCAGGATTCTTGGTAGGAAGCTCTGTGTATCTTCGTAATACACAGGACATTAGGCTAGATGAAAACCTGACCTTTGAGATAAAGAGGAAGAGTCTGGCTCTGTAGGGAAACAAAGTGAATCCCAGCTTAGCCAGAGGTGAGAGTATTTGTAATCAGTTAGGCTTGACAGAGGTGCGAGGGAAATACAAAGCCCAAGGCTTAGACGATGGTATGTCCTTGGTTCCTTTTAGCTCTCTTCCCTGCATGCTACCTTTGTACAAATAATTAAATAATACACTGCTATGAGGATACCATTTGATAACAGTTATGTCACTTGCCTGGACACAGCTTCTAGAGCAAAATCTCTCACAGGAGACCACAGCACAAAGGTTCTTCTTGAGAAAAATACATCACTAAACTCCTGTCACAGTTTAAGGCTGGGCTGGCACTT
>NW_009600005.1:0-30440 GCF_000690535.1 Cariama cristata
TTTCTACCTGTGCTGCCTGGAGAAGCGGCCGCCCCACACCTCGCAGGACGACCGAGAGGTGACCGCCTTCCTGGTAAGGGCGCCTGGGCTTCGCCGTACGGTCCGGTCCGGTCCGGCCGTGCGAGTGCTCCGATGGCAACGAGGGCCTGGGACCCTGCTTCTGCCCCATGCCGCCCTCCTCTTCACCGCCTCCGCCTCAGAGAAACCGCCGAGCCTGTTTCCAGCATAGATTAAATAGTCGAATAAAGGTCTAGCTCTCTAGCCATCTTGATAGCGCTCCCTTCAGACGCGAGAAAAGGGAAAGGAGTTTTCATCTTCATGGTAATCCTCTCCCTTGTACATCTCCGCTTCCGATCAGTAACTGCCACTGCCCGCCTTTAATCAAAGGTGCAGCTGTAACTGCTGGCAGAGGAGGGTGTTTCTTGAAGGTCACTTTACTTATGGCACAGCATGTGTGTCACATCGTATCATTTTGACCTTGAATTACTGTATCTTTCGAAGGTGGATGACAATCACTTTTTATACATTCATTCGTGCCGTATCAATGGAGTATTGTCGTTATACCCTTAACATTCAGTATGCTTGGAGAGATCCATCTGGTATTTATAGAGTGTTCCAGGGCTGCAGGAGCTGCTAGTAAGTTTTGTCTTTTGTAGTTGCTGGGAATATTTCCAGTAACATACAAACTTGTTGAAATAGTGTATTATTAAAACCATTTTTGGAACTATATTGATTTTTTTACCTTTTCTCTTTTAATTGGAGGGGGTAAAAGTAAAAAATTTGATGAAGAAACTTCTTAAAGACAGTTCAGGGTCAAGTACATTAGAGTCTTTAAGTTTTTCTAGAATTCTGAAAAATGTGAAAGCAAGTTAGAAGTAGATGAGAAACCAGACAGTTCTGTAAAAAGTTTACCTAGAAACTTTGTTATTACTGATGTTTCTGTATTTATTTTTTTAACAGATCTTGCTACAGAAATTTAAAAGTACCTGAGATCTTATCTTCAAAAGAGTTCACGTTTGTTGTAGTTTTGTTAATAACGGCGTAAGTCTACTGCAAATGCTTATGCACACATTTGTATTATCAAATTCACCACGGGAGATGAAATGAAGATTACCTATAGTTTAAACATGCAGAACAACACACTGTTTAAGCATGAATAGCTGGGTATTCATGCTCTGAAAACAATGTGTCTAGGAAGCAGATGTTTAGAGATACTTTTAATTCTTGAAGCATCAGTAGCAACATCTGGTAACTGAGTTCACATTGAGTTGAAGATATTCTGTTGGTTTCAGCAGACTTTTAGTCAGGCCCCTAAAACAGGTCTCAGTTTCCAGACTTGGCATGCCTATGTGTAAAATAAAGACTTATTTATTTTTATAGGAAAAAGAGTACTTTTTATAGACTGCTTATGTTTTTCAAGTTTTTTAAATTTCTTTGTTGTTATTTTGGTATAGTTTATACATGGTTTTTACTGTGTTCAGAAAATGTGGACTGTTGCAAGCTCTTTTTCTGTAAAGACTTCCTTGCTAATGGCTTTTAAAGTTACTGATACTTTCTATCTGCTAATGAAAGTATTATTTCAAGGCTTGTTTTCATCTTACAGTGGTCATCACCTCCAGAAGCCATTGAACGCTTTAAATCTCAAGAAATATGGTTTGCTCCACCTCAGTTCTATGAATTGTGTAGGCTGTGCAACTTCTCTTCACTCCGTGAGTTACACAGGTTCAGCTCTGATCGAGCCCTAGAGGGATGCGAACGTTGGATGCCTGTGACATTAACTGCTTCAGATGGCTACATTCAGCTACTGCCAGGTAAGAAAACAGGTGAAGGTTCTTTTAAATCTATGAAAGCTTGGCAATTGCTACATACTCAAGGCACATGACATAAATCGTCTATAAGGAAAATATTCTTTTAAGTAAAGTTACTGCACACTTTTTCTACTGTTCAGCTTCCTTCTTTGATACAGTTGATAATGGCTACTATCAGAGACAAAATACTGAATCAGACAGCATAGTTATTTCTGTACTTGCTGATAATCTCATTGTCTCATATGGTTGCCATTAATATGTTTATTTATGAAGAAATTCTAGCATTTCAACTTTTTTTTTTAAATCTGAAGGAGGTATTAGAACTCCTCCTATTTAGTCCTTTTCAGTGGGAATTCTCATTTACTTCAGTTATCCATTTGTAAGGGCAAGTGGATGAAGCACTGCTATATCAGTCTTCACAACTGTGGAGACAGGGCAGCGATCTAAAAAGATACACTAATTCATTTTCCTCCTGCCCTTTCTCCTACCTAAGTCTCTCTCATTTCATAGTCATGTACATTTTTGCCTTCTCTTTAAGAAAAGCTGCATGTACTATTTATTATTTTCTGCTTCTTTAGTTTGTTTTTCACTATGCTTTCTCCTTTTTTATGTCACAATTGACCTCTAGAATTTCTGTGTTTGTGGTATATTAGCAGTCTTGCACAAGAGTAACATGCATTTATAAGGCAAAACACTGTTTTCTTCAACAGAACAAAGTAAGTTTCTATTCTTAGTCCTACTGTAGCCTATCTTTATACACTTGGAAAAGTATTTGTCCTGTTCGCCACCTATTACATAAACTTGTATCTGACCAGGCTGTGATTATAGCATATTAGTATTATCAGCACTGGAACATTCAAATCAACACCTCAAATGCGCACTGCAGTGTCCCTGACAGATAATTCAGAAATTTGTGGCTGTATCTTTAAATCTGAAGATGTTTAGAGGCAATTTACCTTTGTATTGTGAAATACATTTCCTCTGAGTCTAGTGTCCTGATAAATATTTTAAAATTGCTGGTGTCACTCAATCAAAAGGCTGAAAAATAAGGTAGGCAATGTATAACTAAAACTTTTTTTCCGTCCCCAGGAGATGAGTTATATCCAGAAGATCCAGATTATACAGGAGAAAAGAAAATAATCATGTCAACAGATAAGAAAGTTGAAGATCTCATGAAAGAGGGTAGTACATTTCACAGGATAGTAATAAAAAACATCAGTAATCTTGCTGTCTATGTTAATATTCAAGCAAAATATAAACATATGAACCCACTGATGATAAACTCTGATTGTTCAGATTACAATAGCAGATTATAATATCTGTCTGGTTTAAAGCTAGAATATTTTTAATTCCATATTCACTATGATTTTTGTCCTTTCTAACCGTTGCCAAACAGTCAGGAAAATATTCCTTTGTCCTGCCGAAGAATTTTGTGTGTGTGTGTGGTTTAAGATTTATGTGTACCTAATTCTTTGAGTCTTTGAAACAGAACAGTTGTGCCAGTTACAATGTTACACTGAAATTTTAACATAACCATCAACTTAATTATTGATTAACTTAAATGTGATTTGATGGTAATTATACTGAACCATTACCACCTTATTCTACTTACCTACAAATTGTAGAATATGCTGCAACGCTGGTCTGTTGAATCACACAGGTCCTTTTCTCGCTGAAAGTTTAAGTATATAATATATTCAGAACAAGTATGTTTTTAGTTGAAGTATTCTTTTACTATGCTTCCCAAAGTTACCCATTAGATAACCGTAATGTGTTTTTGGAAATGAATGAAATCTCCCATTCCGTATCTGTTGACGTTTCCCAGTCTATTCTCTCTCTCATTTTTGGGAAAACCAGTGTATATGTGTATATATAGATTTATTAGCTAAAATTAACTTTTTAAAAATAATATTATAAAGTTAATGTTTATATTTGATATATCTAAATTCTTTCTACTAATGGTAATCTATTCAAAACTTGACAATTTTCAAACATAGAGATAACTTAGACAAACTAAGTCATCTATCAGATTGCATGCATTCTCAACATTCCTTTTAATCATCATTTTTATCTTCAAGTTGTTAGCAATTTAAAAAATAAAAAAATAAATTGTTTAGCTCCAAAAAGATACCAACAACTTCAGGGAATAACGTACTACCTTGGAAACACCCACTTCTGTATTTCAGCATCACACATTTTGCTTCTCAACTACTTTACTAAATATATCTGGGATTTCAGAACTTCAGAGGAAGGATTGCTGTTTGCTTTTTTGTTTTGGATGTTTGTTGGGTTGGTTTTGTCTTTTTTTGTGCAGTAAGTGGAACAGATGGAGCAGTGATGCAAGTTCTTTTTTATCTGGAAGAAGAATGAACGATGACTTGACATTAGCCAGTAAAGTTGTTCAGAAAGCTTTGTTCCAACTTTTGTTCTGTATTTCAATTAAAAGCTGCAACATTTTCATTAAATTGAATTGGTTTGTACCATTCATTTGGATTGGGGAAAAAAAAAAGTGTGTCTTCTCTCTGAACATGCTCAGACTGTTTTTGGTTTTGCAGACCTTGTTGAAATTTGTAATACCTCTGCTAAGCATGGATCATGTGAACCAGTATATTACATATACTGTATATGATGCAGTATAAGATCACCTTCAGAATATTCTGGCTAACTCTTCTGAACATGAACACAACAGAATAATTAAACTGGAGAGCAGAGGAAGCAAAGAAAGTAAGCTGTATGGCTGTCTTGCATGGTTTTTAGCTTTTTGAGACTAACACTGGCCACTGTAGCACTAGCAAGACAAGAAGGCCAGGCATATTTATATTTGTGTCATCTATGTTAATAAATAACTCGGCTTCAAAATTATTCAGTTATTTATTCATAATGGGCAAAATAAGTCATCCAAGTAATTGCTAGGCTGTTTTACAAGTTTCAATGAGCACATACCCAAACTTAACAAGATACAGCATTGACAAATATGTGGTATCGGTTGGGCGCTTTCACCTTCGGTGTAGAGCCAGGATTCCTTATTTTGAGCTGGTAGACAGTAATGCAGCAAATTAAGGTTATTCTGTCAGCCCAGGAAAGGGGGACAAACACTTGCAAAACTATTTTTATTGAATTGTTGTTGCATAGCAACAATGGTAAAATATTCTGTTCCTGCAGACACAGGCTTAAAAAAATACCCCACCTGTGATAACTGGTAATAGAATCATAAAATGGTTTGTGTAGGAAGGGACCTTTTAAAGATGTTCTAACCCAAGACCCCTGCCATGGGCAGGGACACCTTCCACTAGACCAGGTTGCTCAAAGCCTCATCCAACCTTGCTTTGAACACTTCCAAAGATGGGGCACTCACAACTTCTCTAGGCAACCTGTCCAGTGCCTCACTACCCTCACTGTAAAAAATTTCTCCCACATGTCCAATCTAAATCTACTCTCAGTTTAAAACCATTACCCCTTATGCAGTCTCTACAGGCCCTGATAAAAAAAAAATATCTCCATCTTAGAAGCCCACCTTTAAATATTCAAAGGCAACAATAACGTTTCCCCAAAGCCTTCTCTTCTTCATGCTAAACAACCCCAGCTCTCTGAGCCTTTCTTTACAGGAGAGGTGCTCCAGCCCTCTGGCCATTTTCATGGCCCTCCTCTGGATCCACTCAAGCAGGTCCATGTCTTTCTTGTACAGGGGACCCCAGAGCCAGACACAGTACTCTAGGTGGAGTCTCACAAGAGCAGAGTAGAAGGAGAGAATCACCTCCCTTGACCTGTCGGCTACGCTTCTTTTGATGCAGCCCAGGATACGGTTGGTTTTCTGGGCTGGAAGTGCACATTGCCAGCTCATGTCCAACTTTTCATCCACCAGTACCCCAAGTCCTTCTCTGCAGGGCTGCTCTCAATCCCTTCATCACCCAGTCTCTACTGATACTGGTGATGATCCCAACCCAAGTACAGGAGCTTGCACTTGTCATTGTTTAACTTCATGAGTTTCACATGGGCTCACTTCTCACACCTTTCAAGGTCCCTCCCAATGGCATCCCTTCCCTCTAGCATACCAACTGCACCACTCAGCTTGGTGTAATCTGCAAACTTGCTGAGGGTACACTCAATCTTACCATCTATGTCATTAACAACAATATTAAACACCATTGTTCTCAGTATGGACCCTTGAGGGACACCAGTCATTGGTTGTTTCCATTTGGACATGGAGCCATTGACTAATTCGTTGGATGTGATTTCTTACACATGGGAATCAAAAGCTCTCTAAGAAAAGCATCCTTAAAGAGCTGCCAGCTCTCTTCTGCTCCTTTATCACTGAGGGCAGTTTCACAGGGGCTCCCATCCTCTAGTTCCTTAAACAAATGAAAGTTCACTCTCCCAAAATTCAGGGTCTTCACTTCACTCTTCATCTGGTCCATCTCTCTCGAGATCATGGATTCAAATATACAAAACAATATATATAATACCAAAAAAAAAGAAATTATGTAATCTGCAACTGCTTTGATTTTGCAATGTAGTCTTTCATAGCTGCTGGAGAGCTTCCTTGATTTTTTGATTGTTCTGTATGTTACGGTTGTTCTACTAGTTTACTTTTGTGGCAGAAAGTAGCTATTAGGAGAAAATATTTTTAGGAAAGAAATTATTCAGCAACCTAGATACACATTAGATTCTTACAGAAGTTTTTACACACCTGCATGTTGCTGTACATTATGCCTTTAATTCTAATACAGCAAAACTTGTATGTCAAAAATGGTTACTTCAATCCTAAATCTGTACCTTAAATGAATAGTCTCTCTATTTGTCGCCTGTAACTTTTTTTTCCACACTACCAGAAGCAAAATGGTCCAGCAGGGGGAGCTTGAAGGCCAGAAGACAAAAAAGTAACAAAAAATAACAAAAATACACCATTTTACACAGAAAGTGGTGACAATCGTTAAATGTAAGCATAAATGCCTTACAATATACATACAGGAAATACCTTTTAGTATTAACTTAAAAATATTGATGATTAAAGCTGTAGTTTCAAAATATTGAGCCATTCTTAACTATAGGCTTCTGCTCAAACAGGTGGGTTTTACTTCCCAGCTGTATGTTTCATCCCCTTTTCTTGGGCTGGCACCTTGTCTATGCAGCCTTGTGCAAAACTAGATGAGGCCTGAAACACCTTTTTTTTTTTTTTAAAGCCTGAATGGAAAGGGTACTATAGAACACAGTGAATTAAAAAAAAAAAAAAAAAAAGTAGCTGTTTTATCACAGAGCTTGATATGTGAAAGTGCACATTTTCTTTAAGCCCTAAATGCTATGGGACGTTTATAACAGCTGTTTTCTGTTGGGGGTATCTATATATTTAAGTAGCACAGCTGAACTCCAATATGAAAGTGCCAGGTACTCTTTCTCCCCACCTGCCTAATTTTACACACCTTTCAAGAATATACTCCACCTCAGACTTTGTGGCTTCTGAGAAAAACACGTGCCACAGAAGCCCTGGCTGTTACCGCCTGACCGTGCGGGATGCGACCCTACCTCGGGAAGAGCCCACCGCAGAACAACCCCAGCCCGCTGCCTCCCAGCTGCTCTACCGAGTCTCCCGTCCGGCCCCTTCCCGCCTCAGCCTGAGGCGCCACACAGTGAGTCTTGCTCCTCCAAGCCCAGAGCAGGAACAGCAGAAAGCCAAAACTCTCACTTAAGACTCATTTACCACAACAATACGCTTAAAGAACCAAGAAGGCGCCATTACAGTGCACTAGCTCCGCTCCAACGACTCACTTTGTCACCTCCGCCAACCCCCCGCCATCACCTCAGCGGGACACAGCACATGCGCAGCAAACACAAGGCCGGGCCCTGTGGTAGTACTCGTCTGCGGCCTGCGTACGCATGCGCACTGCGCCGACCTGCGCTTGCGCACTGGCGGTGATTTTGGAGGCGGGAGGGCCGCCTGTTTCTGGAAGGTTCTTAAAGGAGGAGAAGGCAGCTTGTATAAGGCTGGCTGTGGGCGCTTATGGCCATGATGATGTTGGTGTCTGAGGTGAGAGGGTTTATTTTTATGAGGAAGAGTGTGAAGCTAAGGTAGAATATGAAGGAATCTAGGAGGAGGGAATAAAGCAAAAAAACATTGTTTCTTAGCAGTCTTTTGTCTTTTACTGTGCTACTTTTTCCTTGGGTTGTGCCTGTTAGAACTGAGTTTTTTAGGTGGAGTAAGACTGACCAGAGGGAGAGAGGCTGGGGTAGTGAGTTGTTTCTTCTAGGAGTGTTTGTATCAGGCTTTTGTTGCTGGAGAGGCATCCTTTTATCTTCTCCTGTTAGCTGCTTCTTCAGGTAGCAGTTTGTGGGGAGGGGTTTAGTGGCCCCTTGCATCTTTACAGGGTAAGTATTCTTGGTGTTAGCTACTGGGTTTGAGCAAACGTTTGTGTTCTTAATAACAAAATAGGCGTGTTGATTTTAGGAATATGCTGGGAGAGCTAGTCTTTTACTTGGGTCTGCTTTATCCTTAATACTTTGATAGGTCACTTACTGGTTTTGCACCTCTCCAACTGAGAGTTTAGGAGTGGTTATTTATGTCTCTTAAATGTTATCCCTGAAATAAAAGTGTATATCTTTGAGTGTCTAAGGCAGTGTTATGTATCTCATGTTATAGTATATTTTAGTGTGGTGTTAGAGACTTATGTTTAACCTGGATGGTGTGCTTGTGTCATGTGATACTAGGTAAAGCTTCTAAAATAGTTTCAGCTGTTCTGTTGTAGTGTCAGACTGGGAATAATTAGTATGCTCTCTTAGCAAAGCATGTTGCTAGTTACGATGACAATGTGGCTGTATTGCTTTGTTCAACACAAGCTTTGGAAGTGGAAGGCTGATGTCTTGACTTTCCTTTCCTGAAACATTTTATTAGGCATCTACTTCCAGTGTGAATTCTTTTAAGTAGTAAGCTAGATACTGAGGTGATGATGTTGTGATGTGCTGATTTGTGGCAAAATGAAATGCAAAGTACTTCAGTCTGTAGATAGTTCATTATGCCATTGTAATCCCTAAGTATGATATGTACCATTGCAGATTAATAGCATGTGAAATACCAGTAAAAATCTCTGTAATGTTAAAATTGTTTGCTAAGGTTGGGATTTTTTTTGTCCTAATTTTTTAACAATGTAACCATTTCCCTCTACTGTTTCTGTCCATTTGATCACGTGGATAGGTTGTAGCAGCCCTTGTCTTCAATCAACCTGCTTCTGTTGGCCTTTGAATGCAAGATACATACTGTAGGTAGGCTGAGGATAACAGATGTGTTTTGATGTACTAAAAATTGGTGTGGTTATATGTGACTAAGCGTAGATGGCGAATCTTAATTAGCCTTTAGCATAGTGCCTCATTAAGAAGGCTGGTTTGAACCCTTTGATATGTCTAAATCATTTGCCTAGACTAATACTCCTGAGACAAGTAGCAAAAAACTATAGGCTTGCTTTAGGTCTGCGCTCTTTAGATATGCTTCAAAACAATTAATGGCTTTAAAAATGGGTAATCAAATGTTTGTTGTTCTTTTATAGTAGTGTGGAGGAAGGCTCTAGCTGAGAAACATGGAAGTCTCAGTATTAGAGGTATGCTGGTGGTTTTTAAATTCTAAAAGATTCCTGTTTGTTTATTTCGGTGCAGCTCTCTGGAAGTCAGATGCACAAATAAGGTGATGCCTCTGTATTTCCATTCAGCAGCTCTTTCTTACTTGTGTGGGTGTTTCAGAATAAGTTTAATCAACCTAACTTTTTAATTCTACTCTATTCTTTTAAATGTATTCTTTTGTCTGAATAACTTCAGTTAGCATTAGTTAGCAGGAGAAGGAATTCCAGGTCACGTATCCTAAACTCATCCTGACCTGGTTGCTTGGCTACGGGGGGGTCTGGAAGAAGATAAGGAGGAAACTTTGTCAGCAGACGCCACACGCCATTGAGATAAGGACAACAAATGGCCTGTCAGGAGTTCGGAGATGGAGAACCAAAGAGAAACAGTTGAACCCCCAGACCACAAATTACCATTGGACCAAGGGGCGCATGAACAGTGCATGAAGAGCCTGACCATTGGACCGAAAGGCGCGTGAAGGGCGAATGGAGAGGGGGTGCATAGATTATAGGGGTTTAAAAACCCAGGTTTTCTTTGTTTCAGGGTCCCTCTCCAGAGGCACCCAGCTCAAGCTATCATTCTGCTGTACCATCAAAATAAATTAATTATTTTTCTGAGATTGGAAGTCTGAGACTCTGCTACGGGAGACCTAGGGTAAAGAGATTTCTTTAACATGGGGTCATATATGGATTATATACATTTTGTCATTTCTTTCAGGTGTTTGTATTGGTTTCATCTCAAAAGAGTTCACTAGGGATGCAGCTAAAATCTAAAATGGAAGATGTGCAACATAATCTTAAACAGAGGCTAGTATAGTGTTAGATTCTGCTGAATTCCACAAGAGATTGTGGAAGAATCATTTCTCTAGAATACAGCCATAACAGCTGACCCAAGGGATATTCCGTACCATATGAGGTCGTGATCAGCAATAAAAGCTGCAGGGAAGAAAGAGGAGAGGAGGACATCTGTGCTTATCAAATTTGTCTTCCCAAGTCAGTGTTATGTCTGATGAAGCCCTGTTTTCCTGGAAATAGCTAAACATCTGCCTGCCAATAGGAAACAGTGAATGTGTTCATTACTTTGTTTTGCTTGCATGCGCAGCTTTTACTTTACCTATTCAGCTCTTCTTATATCAACCCATGGGTTTTCTCACTTACCCTTCCAATTCTCTCAGTAATCCCACTGCGAGGGAGGGAGGGAGCGAGCAAGCAGCTGTGTGGTGTTTAGCTGCCTACTGGGATTAACCCACAACAACCAGGGACCCAGATCAGCTGAAAGACTGGGATATAAAGGTTTACAAAAGCTGAGCAGAAAACTGTGACCTCCTTTTAAAGAAACTGACTGTCTTGTAGACTCTCTGAGCATGAAGAAAAGCCCATTGGTGGGGTTTGTTGTGTGTTTTGGGTTTTTTATACGTACTTGAGGCAATATGGAAATAAAAAGCTTTATGTCTTTGCGCTTTACCCACTGTTCAGTTTAACCAACCTTTTAGACTAAGCATGCTACTAATTACAGTGCTGAAGAAACTTGCAAGCTGAGAAGTCACTTGATGAACTAATGGTCTGAAATTGAAAGATGTTTTGCTTGTTAACATTCTATGTGCTAAGTATCAGTCACCATAGTTTTTAAGATACCTCATTAGAAATTGTAAGCTTAATTTTTACATCTGCTGCTCAGATGTTCTTAAAAACATCCTATCATTTTAGCAGGAGCTGATAGTATTTGTTATTGTTATCTACCCCTTGCCCCAGATTGAAGATCCAGGTTGCTTTTGGGTTACTATGAAAGGATGTGGGCCTTACATAGTCGATGAAATAGAATATAAAAACCTGAATGCTGAAATGAATCAGTTCTATGACAAATCTTGTAAAGATATGGATGAAGTAAAACCGGTAACAGTAGAAGAAGACCAGGTAAAATCATTGCTGTATTGTGCAAATAGAAACAAACTGTTCTTTGCATTGGTTTGGGGGTGAAACATCCAAGATATGCTTTAATTTTTTTTCAATATTGCTATGTAGAAAAGTAGATAACAGCATCTACATGGGTTGTATCTTCTTATGTGTAAACTTCATAGCTACATAAGCTGCAATGCTTACATTTTAAAAAGATTGACGGCTGTATAATAAGTACTATATTCTTGTCTCTAAAAAACCTTTGAGTGTAATTTGCTCCATTTACAAGAACCTGCTGTCTTGTTCTTTCTTTTTCAGATTTGTGTCGTTTTCAGCAAGGAACTCAAATGCTGGTGTAGAGCAGTTATTAAGTCAATCGTGTACTGTACAGATCGTTATCAAACAGAATGTTTTCTTTTGGATTATGCCAAATACATTTTTGTTGAATCAAAGGAGTAAGTGTTTGGAGTTTTTGACATTGTCAGGGAAATGTATTTGTTAGTCAATGCATACAGATAATACTTATTTACGTTGGTAGTGACAAGGCTTTGGTTTAATTGAGGTGTGGGTTGGGTCCACAAGAAACTGCTACCTGTATGATAGGCCCTTGCGAGTGTGGATACAAACCAGTCTCTGTTTTGTGAATTTTTAAAGATACTTTCTATTGTAGGTTTTGTTTTTTTAAAGATTTGAAATAGAAAGGGTGTCAGTTTGTTATGACTGGAGTGCATGATTGCCTTTTAATGTTATTTATATATACTTTCCTTCCTTATCAAGTGATTATATGCTAAAAAAATAAAAAATTATAACCAGTGGAGATCATTCCCGAAGCGTGTATGGAAGCAGGATTTCACTTGCTGAACCAGCTTTTGACATCTAGACACAAACCTGTGGGTGTCTTTCCCCACTGCAGTTTACTAGCTTGTTTGTTTTACTAAGAGTTGATGGTCTGTCTTAGCATGGTGCAAACAAGGAGTGTTTTCATAGGTTCTGAGTTTTTAATAAAACTGCTATGAAACCTACTGTTCTAAAATCTTGAAAAATGTGTTCTAAAAATAATTGTTCCAGCTCTTAGCTAGATTTAAAGTTAATTTCTCTGATAAAATATGCAACTTTGACTACAAGAAGCTTTACTAAATGTTTTTTTGTAGTATTCCACAAAATTAAGGAAACTTATTTAAAATATTTTAAAATAAATCTGAAGTAATGTTTTTAAATTGTTGCTGTATTGGCAAACAACGTGACAATGCCCTGAGTTTAAAATATGTTTAACTAGAAGTAAATGTGTGATTTATTGCTTTTTCATTGTAAAATAAAAAGTTGAACAGAAGTGACAAATATATGGATTTTAGAAGCTTGTTATATACAGTGTCTTGCCAGTTATTAAAAGTCTCCAATCAAACCAAGTGTAAAGGATAAGATTAACACTCTAGTGATACTTTTATAAAGAATAAATTATTTTGGGGAAAATGAATACAAATGCAAATTAGTGTGTGTATTAGATTTCCTTCTTGCTGATGTTAATTATACTTGGTTTCTGACACAGAAGTGATAACTGCAAAATGGAATATGCGGTGCCAGGTGATATATGTAGTAGTATGAGGGCTAAATATAATGACAAGACTTCAAACTGTGGTGGCGAATGATCAGAAAGGTTGCGAGTAAATAGGAAATGTATTCATATCTGGAGCAAATCTGTTAACTAATTGTTCCTGGTAGCACCTCTCTCGGGGAGGAAAGATAGAACAATGGTTCCAGGGTGTTTCACAGTGGGAGCCAAACTTCTGAAAGAACTGTGTTGTCAGATGCAGGGTAGTGGAAGGATGTGTATGAGACCAATGACTTCTGGAGAATAAAATCTGCTCTATAAAATGAGATGATTTCTGGTTTGGTTTTTTTAAGCATTCGAGTAGCACTGGAAGCGTTTATGCAGATTCCTTACAGAGCAAGAAAGTGTAGACTGTATCGCACAAAGCCAGTGACATTGCGTATTGACTTCTGTGAAGATACTGCAAAAACAGTGTAAGTAGAGTTTAATAAATGTATTCATGAATTTAAGTGTGAAGTTTTATTGCAGAAATATTTCAAGAAGAATGTAGGGAATCAGATTTGGAAAACTGTTTCAGAGGAGCAGTTCTTAAATGGAACTGCTTCCTTAATGATTTGGGTTTTATTATTCACCTGCTTGAATCTTTTGATACTTATTTAAAAGCCTTTGGAAGTTTAGACATTTCTGGCAGTTCTTGCCCTTTGTCTGTCGTCACAGAGCTGTGTTTCTTGATTCCCAGCATGTTAACTTTTTTACTAATCTGATGTTTCTCACAGATGCTCCTCTTACTCCTGATACTCTTTTGTGATAGTTACATGCTTCCTGAACTGAAGTTCTATAGCTGTTTATAGGTAGTTTTGGGTTTCCCCATTCTCTTTTTTTCTTGACGTATTTTGGATTCATGTTGTGCTTTCCTTACATTCATGTCAGTCTTTTTCTCACTGCAGTTTTGAAGGACCTCAATAAGGCTTTCATTGGGGTCTGGTGGGAAAGAAAAATTGTTTTTTGTATCCTTGAGTTCCAGGGTGCTATTGTCAAAGATCCTGCCAACTCAAGAGGGACATGATTAGAGATCACAGGGGGATACGGCTCCACACCAAGAAAGCTACTTCAGTTTGTGTCCTTAAAGAACATTCAAAACTACATGTGGTCAAGCAGGTGTCTTGGTGTTTTAATACTCTTGTTTGGAAGAAGAAATGAGTATCTGACTTCCAATATTCTGATAGAACAAATATAACATAGTTTGGATAGGAATAGCATACATCTTGAGTGGACCATCACTGTGAATTATTAAAAAAAAGTAGTGGATTGTCATATTTTGTTTACAGTGCTCTTCGTTTGCTTCTTTTTTATTTTATACTTAAAGTTGCAGAAGGTGGTAAAGAGTGAACTTTATTTTCTGCTACAGACCTTTCAGTCTTCAGCACTTCAGTATTGAAGTGCTTGTTCAAAATTGCTCAATACCTATTTAATTAATATGTTCTGCAAGTAGATTCTTGCTTTATTTTTGGTTACTCTGTTTCATTTCTAACCATCATTTTTTGTTGGATGTAAGACACTATACCTTGACAAAGCAATATCCAGTAGTCTTTGATCAGTTCATTTTGTTGATGAGCTGAAATAGTAGTATCAAGACTGAAGTTACGTTCTAAATAGTAAGATGGTGCTAATGTGTCTAGTTGGTGCACTTCTTAAGATTTGGCATGACTTGAGATAGTTTTTTTTACATGCATCCAAAGTTTCTTCCAGTATTACCATTTTAATTTTTATTATTTGGAATAACTGGTTGTGTTTATTTTCCTAGACCAGCCAAAAGATGGGATAGTGCTGCTACTCAGCATTTTCAAAACCTTCTCAAAGGTAAGTAAAAGATCGTACCAAAATGATAAGTGGCACTTCTATTTCAGGAAGAATAAACTGTTGGAGAAATATGGTATTTTTGTTTATAAGAATGTTGTATATTAAAAATAGAGAAAGGAGCTACATAAGGCTTGTTGTATGGACTAAGGCAAAAATATTTGTGGAGCTGCATCTTGAGTACTGTGGGCTTTCATGCTGCATAAATTTTGATAGTTGACCAGATGGTATCTGGCTCTTGGACAAGCTAAATGAGGTAGCATTCATGTAGCTTTTTTTGGGCAGTGGACCCTTTCTGTGTATTTAGCTTAAATCTTTAAATCAACATCACGGCTGTATTTTTGCAGTTTTGTAGAGAAATGACAAGATGTGGCTTAGGAGTTTACCTATTCAGTTGGTTTTTGACAAGGATGTAAGCACCAGCTCAGAAGAGGAATATCTTTATTACAGTTGTTAACACAGATTGACCTCCAAGTAGTTACTTTGTAATCTAGAACTGCTTTTCCTCCAGTCTGTTCTTGTCCTTTTCCATATTTAGTGTTTCAATAGGTCATCCAGTCTTTTTCATATCAAACTTTCCATTTTGGTATGCGACAGCTTTTGGTCTTACTAGAAAAACAGTTCTTTACTGAGATTTTCTAAACTTCTTGCTTACATGCTTCAACCTGAAAAACTACCTACCTGCTTACTCACAAGTATAACAAACTCCATGTAAAAGGTATTTGGGGAGGAGAGGTTGGGTTTATGAAAGCAATAAAGGGTATTTAGGCTGATAATTTCACACACTAACTGGGACATAGCACTTCTCATGACTTACTTGCCCCACACTCACACATACACACATCTAAGTGTCACTGTGCAAAGTAGAGGCTAGTAGGAAGCAATAATAACATTGAGTTTGATTTCATAGATATTTCCAGACTGTACCATAAATAGTAATATATACTTTTTTAATTGTTAGCACATCACTAGTGTATGCAGAAGTGCTTCAGAATTTATTAACAGCTGTGTTTGCTTGTATGAAGAGCCTAACCAAGCTATGCAAATGTGCAAATATAACTTCTTTCAAGAAAAGGAAATGTCAAATTTTGAATGCATTTGTACTACAAATTGTCAGAGATTAAAAGATAAACTAAGACTTTCAGTGTAGAACTAAGACTGGTTTGTGTGGAGAGGTTATTAATCTGTTTTGGCTCTCGGTCTTCCTTCAAAGACCAAGTACAACTTAATTTCTGTAACTTTTTTTATTGCCATGTTACTTTCTTGTTTTAAATAAAAGTTACTACATTTGTACTGGTTTCTCTAAAGAAATAGGTTACAGATCTAATTATGATTTCTATTTTTGTATCTCAGAAATTACAAGTGAAAAATACTGATAATTTGATAAGGGTTTAATCTTTTTACTTGATCTTATGTTTACTACATTTAGCAGCTACCCAAATGAAAGCCAAGTTATGTGCCATAGAAGATGACACATTTGATATTTTTCTTTATGTGACAATAAAAGATGAAAAGGTAAGATACTTTTATTTCTGCAAACCTGTTCGTGCACTTTCCTATAGGTTGTGACTTTGTGATTAGTTTAAGGCTGAAAAGCATTACTTGCAAGTGAGTTTTGTAACTTCTGTCAGGTACGGGAGAAGCTAAATCATTAACTTATTAGAGGTTTTGTTTTCTATTTCTGTTGCTTGTAAACCTCTGGAGGAATTCCAAGAGGCAGATGTTCCATTTTTCACGATGTGAAGCTCTTTTTGGAAGGTATTGACAAGCAAGTGAGGTCCAGCAAGTACTTCAAATGGACAACTATGTGAATTATTTAGTGCACTTCTGCACCTTTTTATAGTAACATATTTAAAGATGTTATTGTGCAGCTGCCTTATTGAATTATAAAAGTAAATAGAAGTTCACACTTTCTTTTGCATAAGACTGAGTTCTCAAACCCTTGAGGAAAAAAAAAACACTCAAACACTAGTTCCACTTGCCAAAATGTGTAACTTGTGCTAAATTTCTGCTGTAACTACTGTCGGACTTAAGCAACTGTATAGTAGATACAAGTGAATTTATTTGAATACTGCTTCTACTTGGCGTGCTTTACTAAGGCTTTTAACACTGGAGCTGTGGTCTTTGCCATAAATGATAACTTTGAAGGAACATATTAACTGAGAGAAGATATTTGAATTATGAATCCCAATTGGCAATAGCGTTACTGATCTCTGAGCCAATGGAGTTTAGAAAGTTTTAGGCTTAGTATTACTCTTTTCTGCTAGATTTTGAATCAAAAAGAAGTAAACTAGCTTGACTTACTAACAGGTTTTTTTACATTTTTAGAGCTTATATAAAAAGTTAATTGAGTGGAGAGTTTTAGGCAGAAGCATGAAACCAATAACTAATTTTAACACCTGTTAAGAGAACATACAGGAAGATATTACTAACTTTCCTATTTTGGAGTTAATATTCTCCAGAAAGGATTTGCTGATGCTGCTTATGTCTTACTGCTGTTGTTTAAAGCTTCGAATGAATTCTAAAAAAATATGTGGTGTAGTGTATTGCTTGTTGATACTGGCCAATAAAGATTTTGGGTTTTTTAGGTGTGCGTTAATGATGATCTTGTCTCAAAGAACTTTGCTCATTTTGAGGAAAATGAAGAGAATACAGAGAGTTCTGCAGATCATCAGGAGAATCAAACATCATTAAGTGTTGAGTCTCTTCCAGTGAAAATTGTTAATCCTGCGCTTGCTTTCAGGCCAGTGCTATTTCAGGAGAAGGTATCAACAAATCTTGAAACAGGTGGGAACCATGTGTGTCAGAAACAATTATACATGCAATGCATCATGTGTCTTTAATTGGATACATTGAACATGAAGCTACAGTTTGAATCCAACAAGTGGATCAAATGGTAACCTAACAAACAATGCTTATGTATCAGACTTTACAAAGACCAGTCAAATCATCAGAGGCAGGAATACTGTAAAGCTTTTTGTACTATATAAGACAAAGGAAGGCTGAGAGTGAGTTACACGGACGTTTGTTGATATGCTTAATAGCGTTAGATATTATTGAAATTACTTGTGACATTGATCAATGATGCATTACTTTTTTTTTACTTTGGAGGGATTTATTTGAACAGAACAAATGTTTACCATGAGTTGTCTCATTTGTAGTGATTCAGGCTTTTCTTTTTAAAAGTATGCAACTTTCCACGCTCCATCCTCATTCACTGAGTTCATCTGCATAGTTATCTTTATATAAAGGTAATTTTTTTGTTGTCCTCTTTGCCATTAGGAAATGATACAGGCAACTAAACAAGTCAGCTGCAGCCCTCTGTAAATGAATATACTGGCTTTTTATGTGTTCAGATAATCAGGAATGTGTGTTTGCTTTTTTTACTTATCTTTCCTAGGTCTTGCTGTTTCCAGTTCCTTTTGTGAAGAGACATACCAAAGGCCAAGCACAGATCTAAATGAAAATACTGTGCCTGTAAGTATTATATTTTGTATTAAATTGTCAAAGATGAACTGAATTAAACATAGTAGGACAGATTAGGAATACTGTGGTCATCTAGCTTGTTCTTCTATGTAATACAGATCTGGGGACTGCACTAATCCTTGATATAGTTAAAAAAAGACATTCTACTTCAGTTTCTTTTTTTAAATGGCAAAAAAATGAAAAAAACATACTACAGTCCTTGAAAAGATTGTCCCTCCTTTTACAGTCCTTTGCTATAGTTTTATGAAGATGATAGATGTCTACACTACACAGTTTTCTGAGTATATGAACATGTAAATGTTTTCCTAGAAACAAAATAGTCCTTATGCTATACCATGGTACACATTCATTGGAGTCTCTGCATATTTGTTGAGTCATCTAATACTTTAAATATCTAATCTGGTTTCTTGCTATTTTCTCTGTTTTTGCTTGCTTTTCTATTCTGAAACATTTTCAAAAGGTCAGCACTCATTCTTTAGTGTTAAATTATGTACTGAATTGCACAATTGGAGCTATTACAATGTCCATGGGAGGAAAGGAAAATGAACCAATAGATTCTAGGCAAATAATCACTGTTCGGTGTATGCAATCTCAACTCTTTAAAAGAGCCCGTGTGCTGTTCAATGTCCTCTTCTGCTAGATGCTTTAAAGGAGAAATTTGCTTCCATGATAGCAGTGGAACTACTTCTTCTGTTAGGTCAGGGGAAAAAAGGAGTTTTACAGAAGTTATTTTTTAGCTCTGCTGAGAACTGGAGGATGACAACCACTCCTGAACTTAAACTGTAATACCTTATTTAAAAGTATTTTGGAAGGAATGATGATGAAAGTAGTAGTGTGGATTCTTACTGAAGCAGAGCAGGATTACCTTTATACCCTTTTGGAAACAGTCAGCTGAATTACCTTTATCAGCCACTTAAGTGATGCAGGTCTTTGACCAAGTCACGCCTGTTGATTCCTGGTGACTAGTGATGAAGGCTAGAAAACCTCCTGTTCAGAACCAGACATCTTTGGGGTGGATCCAGTATCTGTTACTGGTTACTCCCTTGAGGATTTGCAGTGTTGTTCAATTTAAGTTCATGTGCATTGTCTCTGTACCTGTGCAGCTGGGTAACCTGTTTTTGCTTTTCCTCCTGTTAGTGGCATACAGGCTTTCCATGATTTTTCTTAATTTTGTTTTTAAAAAATGAAAGTGTTTAAAAACTAATCGGTACGTGTTCATACTAGCTCAGGTCCCCAATTACGACTATAGCTTGAGATGTGACCATGAACAAATTTTTGGTTTGTGTAGACAATGTTCTTGTAGAATGCTCGATTCTTAGTAAAGAAAATACTATTCTCTAACAAGTTAGACTGTTTCCTGAAGTTTGTTTCATGAAAATTATTACCTTATTCAGACAAACTTACAGTTTGTACAAAAATTCTCCAAAATACTTGCAGAGTTCTAGAGTTAGGTAAGAAAACTAATTTCAAGTCAGTAGACTAAAGAAATAATTTTTCTAAAATGTTACTCTTGAATGGTATTTTAGTGCTAAAAATGTGTCCATCTTTTCTTGATAGATTGTCAAAGAAATTTTAGGCTTGCCTTTTAAGGAAAACACAGCAGTTCACACAAACAGGTATGGTGCAGTGTGTTAAATATTTTTAATGGTTATGAAATCAGGTAATTAGGAACTGAAGTATGTTACCAGTTACTATTCTTAGGCAGCTAAAAGGGCAAAGGTTAAGAAGATGCATACGCATGCTTTTGGAGTAGAAGGAAGTTTGAAGCTGCTGCTACTTACCCAGACTACAATAAAAATAGCAGTTTTCTAAACAATAACTTGATGACAAGGATGTGATGGGGAAGTATTTTTCTGCACGCTGAGCATGTTAACTTGCATTATTTTATTCTTAATGTCATTTATAAAGTTTTCAAATTTAATGAAATATGACTATGAATTGATTTGTGCAACACTTTCGCTATGCTGCGTGTCAGTTGATGCATATGTAAGAAACCCAAGGAGTGTGTTTTAATTCGGTTTCTGATGCAAAAATACATTGTTTCATTTTTTGAAACTTTAAGACACCTGTTTCCAACAGTGTAGTCTGATGTTCTGAAGTTGAGGAACCCACCAATTATTTTTTGTTAAAAAAATTTTCCTTAGGATTATTTCCAGATACTTAAAAGCTAATACTAAGTTTTATTTTCAAAATGGTACTTTTGATTTCTTCTTTCATGTTCGAGGATTTTCCTCCTTGGCATAGGTAATAAATCATATTTTGCGAGTTAATTGCTTCATGATATTTCAGAAATATTGATGGTATTTACAAATTACATTTTACTCTTGCATTTCTGTTGTATTTAGTATTTGTATATTTCTCAGGCTTCAGTGGTTCTTAAATTTTGATTCTCTGAAGACACACCTAATTGAAAATGACCAACAGGTATTTCAAGCATTAACTTTCATTTAACTTCTCTAGTGCAAATGTATTGTGTGTATGTGGAAGGTTTTGGTAGTGTTGGGGCTGCAGGGTGGCTCTGTGGAAGGAGGTCAGGGGCTGATTCCAGCTGCATTGGCGACAAGACCTACTGCAGGCCAAAGCTGAACCAACCAGCAAAGGTGGTGGTGCCTCTATGAAAACATATTTAAGGAAAGGGCAAAAAATTCAGAGGAGGGAACAAGAGAAAAAAGTGAGAAACGGAGGCAATGCCAAGGTCAGAGGAGTAGGAGATGCTCCATGCCAGAGCAGATGTACCTGAAGGGACTACAGTCTGTGGATGACCCACAGTAGAGGAGAGGGAAGAAGCAACAGAGAAACTGCTGTGTTCTGGCCGCAGTCCCTGCCTTGTGCTGCTCGTTACCTCAGTGGTGGGACTGAGTGTAACCTGGACTGATTATAAGGCAAGAGGAGTTTGGGGTGAAGTTGAGCCTAGGAATGGGGGAGGAAAGGTGTTTTTCTGAAGTGTGTGAATGTTTGTTTCTTTGCTTTTGTTTCCCAATAACCAAATCAGTACTCGTATGTATGTATTAGCAACAAATTAAGTTAACCTAAAGTTGAGTCTTTGCCTACATCAGTAATTGAGTGATGACCTGTCTCTGTTTTGACCCATGAATCTTCTTGCTCACACTCCCTGTTTTTCTTCCTCATCTCTCTGGAAGGGGAGAGTGACTGAGCAAGTGTCTGTGTGGGTGCTTGGCTGTGAGCCGAGGCCAACCCACCACAGTAAATTTTACTAGTGATCTTTTTTTATTTGTACTTTGATTTTTGTTATAGCTGAGTGCTAGCTGTACACAAACACCTAGTGCATTCTCTTGAGTGGTTTAAGACAGTTGTGTTAAGACAATCTTGATATATCTTTAAGAAATACTGAGGATTTGTCTTGCCACCAGTCTGTGTAACTTATCAGGAAGTATGAGTCATTTAAAATGTATTTATGATTTCTTTGGCTATTTTTCATCAAAATACCTTTTTTAAAATACAACAAATGCTTTTGAGTCGTATGTAAGCTAAAACTCTTTTATTAAGTATTGCTTTTGTCTATTTGTCATATGGTTTCAGAGTTTTCAAAATCTTAGTGAAGAGAGAAACTTTGTCTTTCTTAGCAACAAAATTGAGCCATCATCAATTCTGGAAACAGCACCGCTTTTTGATGATCTGAAAAAGGTAATGCTAATGTGATGTATTACATTGAATATCTTTTTAAGGCTATTATCATATCCCAACTTTAGATACTAAAAGTATAGTAATACATAATGTTGACTAAGGAATGTCTAGGAGATTGTTCATGTGGTTGAATAAATGAAGCTTCAGGGAGATGCTGTAAGAATTGTACACATTTCTTCTGGTATATCAACCACTGCCACAAGTCATGGGATTGAATTTTAATATAATTTAACTCCTCAGCCTGGAAGAATTTTCTCATATTGCGTGTTAAGGACATTTATTATGTAGTGGGTCAAAAGCTTTTAAATCACTCAGTGTTCTGTTTTGTTAAAGTACACAGTTTTCTTATGGAACTCTTATTTTCTCTTTCTTTAGGAACTTACTCGGAAAAAATTTTTAGGCCCTAATTTCACAGAATCTTACTGTTGGCCGCCAGTAGCTCGAGGATGTGATGTAGTTGCCATCTCATATCAGGGAGACGATCCTTTCTTGTATATTCCACCAGTTCTTACATTTTTGCAGTCGAGAAGTTGCTACAAAGCCTTGCCAAACAGGAATGGAGTATGTATATATTAGAGTAGTAACGGGTTTTCTGTTCTGAAGTGCGAATGTAGAATAATGATTCAAAAGATAGTGGATGTTTAGAATGTATACATTTAATGTGATCTTAGTGTATCCTTCATGATGCTTGGCAGTTTATAAGCCCTCTGCCTACAGACTTGCAGAGATTGACTGCATGAATGTGGGAGTCTAGAACTATAAAGAAATATATAACAAGTGGTTGATGTCATATCACTTTGATACTTAGTGAAGCTTTGTTTTTAAGGGGATAGTATGTAGTCAATAAATTAAAATTTGTATTAGCTGTTTTAAATATTGTTATTAGCTTTCTAACTTGTTTTAGATCAGAGAAGCATAGAATTCTTGAGGTTGTAAGGGACCTCTGGAAATTGCCTAGTACAACCCCAAGTAAGACAAGATGTTGCTGCTTCTGTTAAATTTTTGGCGCTTTTACTGTATGTTGCTGCATGCATCCTTCTTCTCTCCAGGTAACCTGGTGTATGGTTCCTTGGGTCTGTAACATCTGCATTTAGGAGGTGATGCAGTATTAAAAGCTTCAGTTTTGAAGTATTTGAAGGCTGATGTTGCAGATTTTGGTTTTGCCCTAAATGCTGAAGTAGTAACATTCTTAAGATTTTTGAACTCTTTTCTAATATTATGGTGTCAAATTTTGTACATATGTATGTAGCCGCTAGCACTCATATTATGTCCTGGGTGGAAGAAGGCACAACTTGTTTTTGAGCTGCTGAAAACATATGAGACATGCTCCAGACAGCTTCATCCAATGTTGATAATACTTGGACAGAACAAAGAAGAAGCTAGAAGTGTGAAAATCCAAGGATGTAAGAATACTTTCTATTGTCTTAGTTGAGTTTGAAAACAATGTGAACTGCCTTAATTGCAGAAAATTGTGAAAGAAGCAATTTATACTTCTTAAATTTTTTGTTCTATAAAGTGTGATAATTCTATTTCTTTAATGCTATAACTCTGTAGCAATACATGAAGCTTCAGTAGCGCTGTTTAACAGTAAATGGTATTAAAGTTGTTCAAATATCTACATGTTCAACATCTTTTTTGTAAATTCCGTGACAGTTGTTCTTGAGCCAAATTAGTGGTAGGAATTTGCTGAAGATCATGCTGAATTAGGATTAAATGTGGACTTTCTTGATTTAGAACCAGATTTTATAATATTTTTTTTTGATATGTGAGCATCCATTGCCAGACAGACGTTCTGGGTCTGCTGGCGATGGAGGTAATTCTCTTCATAGTCAGTATGGTGGTGTGTTTTGGATTTGTGACTGGAACAGTGTGGATAACACACCAGTGTTCTGATTCTTGCTGAGCAACACTTGCACGACATCAAGAATTCTCTATTTCCCAGTCTGCCACCCAGTGAGTAGGCCAGGGATGGCCAAGAAACTTGGAGAGGAGACAGCCTGGACAGCTGACCCAAACTGACCAAAGGGATAGACAATGCTGTATAATGTCATGCTCAGCAATAAAAACTTGAGGGGTGGGGATGATCTGATGAGTGGCTGGGCATCTGTCTGCTTGTGGGAGGCTGTCAGTTGTTGATTTTGTATTGTTTCTCCCCCTTCCTACTTCAGTTATTACACTGTCTTTTTCTTGAGCTGTGAGTTTTCTCACTTTGACAGCTCCTGTTCCCTCCCCTGTCCCACTAGGGGCAGGGGAAGTGAGTGAGCATCTGTGTGCCTTTTAACTGCTGGGTACAGTCAACCCACCACAGTAACGTGTATGTTCTTAAATATTTTTAACAAATATGCAAGTATTTCAAGTACAAGGTTTTTATCTTTTAAAATTGACAAATATTTGGAGGATATGTCTGAGACTGCTTTACTGCTTATATACACTGAACACAATTCTTCTCTTAAAGAATAATATTGGAAAACTGAAGGATTAAAAAGGAGATAATAGTCCTCTGCAGACAAAGTTGCATAAATGTGCAACTTAAATTTTAGTTTGAAGTTGTTTAGTTTTGTTTGTTGTTTTTTAATAGTGGTTTCTGACTTGCTTATTGCAATAAATTAAAAGTAATTTGTGCATATAGCTTCAGTAGTATGCTGAGGATACTCCATAGAAAAGAGGAAGCATAGAAGTAGTAAAAGCTGTTGGAAGACTTGCCCTACTTCAGTGTATTTACTTAAAACACTTAGTTCTGCTATCTTGTTTGGTCTTTTCATTAAGCTGTAATTGATAACTGCATTTTTAGAAATGGCTATTTTTGCCAAGGAGACAAGAAATATGGATGAAACTATGAAGGATTGTGTAAAGTTTGTTTCAGCAGTTTGTATTCTTACATCCATCAATCAAGTTTCAGAACCTGGTGGATGAATTCAGATCTTCTATTAGCAGAGCTGTTAGTATGTTTGCACAGATCAAGATTAGTGTCGTCTTATTTATATACGTGAGAGATAGAGATATATATATATATACACATGCAAGTGCACACACATATATGTGTGTAGCTATCTAAACTACAATGTGTGCTTCATTCCATTTTTAGAAGTCAGCTTTTCTAAAGGCTGTTCTTGCACATATTTAAATATTTACCTTCTGTCTATCTGAATCTGAAGTTCTTATCTCTGCTTCCATTACCTTATTGGAAAATGAAACAGCATCCTGCTTTGTAAACTTGTTAACATTCAGACATTTCAGTGTTTCAAAAACTCAGTTTTACCCACTCAGGTCTTGAAGACATGCAGGGGTAGAAAAATACAAGCAAGCTAAAAATAGCTATTGACCACACATTAAAAAAAAAAAACAAACCACATAAAACACCCAAACTACCACCCAAAACCAACCCCCAAAAAAACCAACCCCAACTTCAAGAAGATGCATCTGAAATACAAATGTGGCCTTTTTAATAAAACTACCATGTGCTATGGTATCTTATTAATATTCTTTCAAGTTGTAAGTTAGTGTTAACAGTCTGTCTTTCTACTTGTAGGTGATGTAATCGTGACTACACCATATAGCCTCCTGAGACTGTTTGAACATCACCATTTGTTGTTTTGTAGACTTTGCCATCTTGTTCTTGATGAGATTGAGGTACTGTTCTCTGATGCTACTGAGCAGGTAAATGACTTAAATGTTCAGTTGGTAAAATGCTTTTCCAATTGTATATGTATCTTAAACAGTGTTTCATACTGAAAAAAACTACTTTCCTGAACCCCTGTGGTAGAGTTGAGAAGAAAATGGAATTTAAAAAAAAAAAACATATCTGTATACTTCTGGCAGATGAAACACAGGAAAAGAGGAGCTGTAATCTATTGAATCTGACATGCCCTACTTTTTTGCCTTTTTTTTTTATTGTTCTATTAGGCTGTCTTCCTTTGATGTGGATGGTTTCCCAAGGACTTCTATTTTTTCAATTTGGTAGCAGTAGTTTCAGTGTAGGGATCTTTAATCTACTTTAAAGACTTGCATCATCTGTGTGTAAGGAACTTCCATTTCCCTCTTATCAGTGCTGCTTGAACAGCTTCAGTTCAAGAACTGTCTTTATTGCTAAGCTCCTCAGTCTCTGTAGAATGAAAGGCAGAAGTGAATGATCAAATAGTCTTGGAAGCAATCCAAACTTTCCATGGGCCTTAGTGTCAGTGTAGGCAAAAGGAGAAGCTGATCCCAACTCAGAGAATCTTGGAAGAAGAACAGCATTAAGTTTCATATTGAGGAGGATGTATATATTGTATCAGTTTTTAAATGATGACATATAACTCCAGTTTGAGAAAATTCCATACTTGTGTTGCTGCTTTGAGGCTTCATAGGACAGATGTTTTCTGTTAGTATTACAGCATGTTACATCATCAATATGCAAAAAATAGCTTACCTTTTTTCCACTGTTGTAGATTTTTTTTTTAAATTGTTAACTGACTTGTATTACCCGTTCAAAAATTGGTGGTAAGACTAAAGGGCCATGTTTCTAACTGTGAAAAGCTAGAGAAACACGTTGATGGAGATAGATTGCCCAACTTGCTGTATGTGAATCTGTTAAACATGCCTCTCTTGCAGCAAATCTGAAGTCATAAATTAGATGAGATGTCATCCTTATCCAGTGGGGCATTCCTTCTTTCTGTTTAGGCTGTTCTTTCTGTTGTGTTCTGTACTTCTTGAGACAGAGTGCAGGGATACCATATGAAGATTGTGGGAAAGGTAGTTTGTAAAATACTGTGTGTGTATCTTCCATTTTTGTAGGATCTTCTCAGGTTCGCAAAAGCATCAATCTTGAATAGAAAAAAGAAGATATGTTCTTTCAGATGGAAATGATCATTTGATAATGTTTGGATTATTGCAGCTCTTCTAAATATTTGTGTTACAGAAATGTTATATTGTTGAAAACATTGCTGTTATGGGTAAGTTTAGTGCCAGGTTGAGAGATCTCTTACAGTTGTGGCAGAGCCCTAGAATACTTCTTAGTGTGGTAGTGCTTTGCCAGAAATCCTGATGTCATTCCACAACTGGACTGCTTGTCACTTAGGTAAGGTGATGTTATCAGGAATATATTCATTCTGCCATAATGATTTCTATTTTTTTATAGATTATTTTATGGCTTTTTTTTGGTAAATTACTGTATTGGCAGGTTGGGCTTACCATTTACTTATCTCCTAGTTTTTGCTGACTGCCTCTGACCTCTTGGGTCTGCTTTTGCCTAGGCTTAATATTTTTCAGATTTGAACAGATCCTTCTGAGATTTCCGTCTTCTCTGGGCAGAATCCTGCATTATGATCCTGTGCACGTGCTGTTCCTTCATGCTGTCCTGTTGCTTGCTGCTTGCTTCTGAAGTAGTTCAAATAATAGGATCAAAATGCACAAACCAAACACTTCATTTTGGGATGTGAAATTTGTGTTTTGCTGTGGTGTAGTTTTTGTGACTGGAGAGAACAGTGTGCTGAAACAGTGTACTTCTCACTGCTTTTATGTACTCATTGGCATAGGATAAGAGGCTAGGAAAACACTTTTTTCTTTATAGATTTTTACTATATTAGATTGTTACAAGAAAGCCGTTATTACTGTAGAGTGGGAGTATTCACCGCATCAGATCATTGCTGTTGGAACTTGTTGGAATAAACATATAGCGCACTTGATAAAGGAGTTCATGAATGATCCTTACATTGTAATAACAGCTATGGAAGAAGCTTCCATCTACGGAAATGTGCAACAGGTAAAAATTTGAGGATGATGTCACTATTTGTTTACTGAGATATTTTGCTGTTTGTACTGATCAAGGTCAGTATACGTGGCTGCTGTTTTAAGTGGGTACTGCTACAATTCTAACTTAGACTCTTCAGGTGCACCTCCCGTGTATGAACTGAGGTGACTCTTAGAAGACCTGTGCAAGTTAGTCGCTGAATGAGCTGAAGGTCTTTTGCCTTGCTTTGTAGGACTGAGCTGAAGATACTCTCTTGAGTATTTCATTGTTAGTGCAAATGAGTTTGAATATTATGTGGAGTATTTGAAAATATTATAGTTTGTGACCAGAATCTTATCAGAATGTTTTTGCAGTTGTTAATTGTGAGTGGCAGAACTACAAGGTAAATTATCCCAAGACAGCTAGTAAAATACTTGCTTTACTGCTGTGTGCCATGCAATACAGAACTTAATTTGACCTAAAACTTCCAGAAAGCTATTACATGTTCTTAGGTGTCTTCTCTAATTTCCAGTCGATGTGGTGTAGCCCTCAAGAATAATACGAAATGTTGTAAGTATGATCTGAATTAATCTGTGTCTCAAAATGTAATAACTTGTGGATTGAGAATGCTGGGAAATCTCTAAGACTAGATGCGCTGAGCATGACACAAAACTGAAAAACACCGCTTCTTATGAGAAGTCTAATGGTTTGGGAGAACCAAAACCATCAGTGTTTTAATGCTTTAGTTATTAAGAGTATTTCAGGTGATGCAGAATGCTTTTGGAGTGTGAAGTGTTTTTAGTTGGTACTTGAAAATGCCAAACTTAGATTGATGAATTGCCTGAAATTAAATGAATGAAAAAATCCTAAGGTGGGATTTTGATTGTGATGGATTTTAATTAAGCTTCTGGAAGCTGTCCTAAATGCATACCTTTTGTGAGTTGTATCTTCTGTAAGTTTAACAGAAGACCTGCTACTTACTGAAGCTACCATTTACTAGATTCTCTGTGGTATTACATAAAAATGCTTAGTGCTTCTTAAAAGGAGGAATTATATAGTAAAATATGTATAGATTACATGAATTGTCAGCCCTTTTTTGTATCTACTCCTAGGTTGTGTGGCCTTGCATGAACAGTGAGAGAACTCAAAATTTACTCAAAATACTGGATTTTGCCCACAATAATCTTCAGAAGGTGCTGGTATTCACTAATTCAGTAGATGAAGCAGAAAATATTCATAAGGTAAGGAAGTATTTACATAAGTAAGTGCTCTTTTAAATTTTTAAGTTATTACAAACTAAAATATCTTGGCTTCTGAGAATAAAGGAGGAGTGTGAACTTGGAAGTTAATTACTTCTGATAAAAATAGTTTCAACTCCGCCCTTTGGCCAACTAGAAGAAAGTCTAACTGACAAGAGCGTCTGGCATAGAATACATTTGTTGCTAAATTCTTAACTATGTTCTGTCTGTCAGGTTGGAACTGGAGTTAAATCAAACTGGCTTTTTTCTAGTAAATGTTCTGTCAGTTTCTTTTATTTTTTACTGTTTCTGGGAGTGATATGAGGGGAGAAAACTTAAGCTACCATGTTAAGTTCTGTTCTGTTGCCTTTTACTCTGGGGCAGATGAAATTGTAGAAGGCTCGTTCTCTGATTTGAAAGAAACGTTTTCTGTCATCCTGTGAAAGTCTACCAGAATTTAGTTAAACTTCAGGTTATAGGGTATGTGGGGAAGATAGTGTGCTTAATATGTATTTTCTTAACTTTGAAGCAGTTTTATACTAGTTTTTATCTGCAATAGAACATGCTGCAGTTTTATCTTTCTGGGACTGTATAATCAGCATTTTGGAGGTAAAGACTAAGACGACTTTTTCTGCAATAGTTCTTTCTTCAGATATTATAGCAATGAATATATATAACAACATAGCAGTAGAAAAACCTCTTCTGTACTTTAGTTGTCTTTTTGCTGGTCCTCTGACAGTGCAAAGTGAGAGGAGTACAACCTGATTTGACTGGGAAGCAAGAGATGGGAAGCCGTTAAGCCTGGATAGGGTGATGTGGATGATATTGCTAAAGGAGGCAAGCTATGAGGATGTTAGAATTAAAACCTTTAGAGATGGCTTCAGGGATGGGATAGCAAAAGGACACGTGACTGGATTGTTCAGATCTCATAGGAAGAGATGTATCTGTCCTGAAACATAGAACCGTATTCCCTTCCAGAAGCTGGAATAGATCCTGTGGTATTTAAAGGGTTCTTATGTAAATGTTAGTATATCTGGAGTGATTAATCTTTGATTATTAATGGAAGCAAGTCTGGTTTTGTCATGTGACTTTCTAACACATTTTCCTTGATTATTTGAGGGTTAATTTCTTCAAGCATATCAAAACCAACACCACCACTGCTTAAGTGTGTTTATGCTAAAGAAGTATTGAAGCTGTTTATAGTAATCCTTGTGTATACCAACTTCAAATGTCTTAAATAACACTTAAAATATTTTTGTAAGACTTAGTTCATTAGATGTGCCAGTTTACCAAATAACAAGGGTTTTTGCAGTGGTTAATGAACCTTGAACTTGACAAATACATAAAGCCTTTTGAGAATACTACATTGACGCAAGTTAAGTATGGGTAGGTTAGTGAAGAGGTTTTAGTACTTTTTCTGAGAAACTGAAATGTGAGCCTGCATGTTGTTACATGATAGAATTCACTTAGAATAGAGGGGGCACCATAACGGTAGGGAAAAGCTTCAAATGGAATTTATACTTTCTTAAACATCTGTTTAATGTATTAACCCATCGGAATCTAAGCTTTATTAGTTTTCTTTTTGTATGGGAGATCAATAAACTTAATCTCGATAATCTCTGTTTTTTTCATAAGCAATGTAAATTTCATTAACTC
>NW_009600005.1:30471-31253 GCF_000690535.1 Cariama cristata
TTCTCTCTCTTTACAGTAGCTAATGTATGCTAGAAACTAATAAGATACACTATTTATTAGAGTTTATTAGAGCAGTTATTGCTGTATTGGAAGAAAGTATAACTTTTTACTTTGTCATCCAGGCACTGAAGAGTAACTCAGTATTTTCCTTGAAAATGCATAAAGAGAGCGAGTTTAATTTCAAGTATATTTTGGAGCAGTGGACAAAAAAGTGTAGTTCTGGCAGTCATGTTGTTTTAGGTGAGTATTTTCTTTTTCTCTAGTTATGTCTTCTTCTGTATTATGTCTTCATGGTGACTCAGGTTCTACACTAAATACTTACACTAGGTTATCTCATCACTTCCACAGAGTCAGTTCCCTATGAATTCTTTCTAGTTATCTCCTTACATATTAGTACTACAGTGAGTCTTTTTTCCTTTCTTTTCTCTTTTGTTGTCGTTGTTTCTGAGTCCCAGGGTTAACTGCTGTGAGGGAAAAACTTACTTATTAGAAGGAACATAAAGGAGGTTTTTTTGATGCATTAGTTAAAAGAACTACCAGTATTTTCAAAGCATTTCCGTGATTTCACAATTGTCTCCTACAGAGGATATTTTCATTTTGAAATAGTTTAGAAACTCCAAAAACTTATTAAAATAACTTCTCGTATCTTCTGGTAGAGTTTTTACTTTTCAAGTTCTTTGCAGTAGCAAAGACACTTACCCGGTTTCAAGCTTACTTTTTTCCATTTTATGCATCAAAAGCAAGAAAATTGACTTGCATCTGCTTTGTAGGTTCATACAAAG
>NW_009600005.1:31268-56621 GCF_000690535.1 Cariama cristata
CATTACTTCAGGTGTTTTCTGTCTTACCCTTGTGAAGTACTTGGCTGTGAGCAATTCTGTTTATTCTGTGATACTGGTATGAGATATAGAATTACACTAGATTATTAGAGACTAACATGAAATGTTGTGTCTGCTATATGCTTATGAAATGTATTGACTAAAGAAATGTAATGCCTTATCTAAGTGTATTGGAAAAAGACCTTTTTCTTAATTCTGAAGTTAGTGGATGGGGAAAAGGAAACAGCTGTTGCTAATGTAATGTAATACTCCACATGCTTGAAGTATTAGTTACCTTATGTGTGTATAAAACATGTGCTTAGTCTTAACAGATGACTGCATGCAGTCTTTGGGAATTACAGATGCAACTTGCGTGGTACACTTCAGTTTTCCTTCTCCAAGAATCTTTGGTCAGCGTCTACACAGCATGTCTGACAACTTCTGTAATGTGATAAAGGTTTGAGTAAATCTTTAATGGCTTAATACTGCATTTGATTATTAAGTGATGGATACATAAAAGCTTTAAAATTTTTTTTTTCTTAGGATTCTTCTGTAGATCAGGAACATACAAAGGCAAGGTCAGTCATTCTGCTAACAGAAAACAGTGTATGTCATGCACCTGGGATCCTGCGCTATTTGCAGCACGCAGAAGCTGAAATTCCACCAGAACTGCATGATTTTGCTGCCAAGATGTTAGAAGCTGAAGAAGATAAGAAATTTTCAAGGCCACTGTGTGCCTATCTTAAAACATTTGGGATTTGCAAGTAAGGACGTACCAAGTTTTGTTGACACCCATACTGATGCAGGAAGGCATTATATGCCCTGAATGGTGACTGCTTCTATTTCCTTGATGAATTTTCGTGTTGAATACTTTTATTCGAAACCAGTTTTGGCTCTTGACTTTTTTCTGTTGACTGTTGCATCTGTTTAACTCTTCTTAGGTACTTCTATAAAAACAAAAATATTAATGTTTTTATGGACACCAATCATACATAGTCTGACGTAGTAACATAGTTCATTATAACTCCTGCCTAGATGTACTTGAGGGAAATTTAAGCCATTGTTTTGATTGGTATTCTAACCATAATTGTGTAAGGCTTGTGCTTTTACTCTCACCTATTGTGTCCTGTCCCTTCAGAGTGGGTAAGTAGATGGGTGACTTCTCTGAGCTGTGTGTAACTGGATTGTAAGTAGTACCTGAAGGAGGAAGCTAAAGTGTTCTCAGGTATGACTTCTAGTTTAGATAACTGTTGTTGGAAGTAACAAACAATTCAGTGTTAGTGTTTGTTTTACACTGAAACAAGTTTTCTGGTGTTTTTTGTTTTGTTGTACAAACTTCTTCAAGAACCTTTTCACCATTTCAGTCTAACCCCCAGAGTCATTGGTGCTATTTGAGATAGAAACTGAATATTGAGGGCTGATGAAATTTTAGTGTTAAAAGCTGTTGTAAGTAACATCAAAATAGTTTACAACTGAAAACAATGGGCTTTTCTCTAAAACCATTTTTTTAATACGTAGGAACAGAACAGTGTGTCCAGATCGTCATCAAATTAATTTACAAATAGATGTGCCCCAGAATATACCAGATAAAGTTACACGAACGCCTGGATGTGTGATGGTAAGTTACTGTTTTCCTTGACTTTTGGATACCAGGAAAACAGGTCTTAAATAGCTACCTAGCATATTACTTTACATACTACAGTAATATTAATACAATATACTCTATCTCTTGGATATTCGGGGGGTTTTTGAGCTTTTTTCCTCTCTCCCTTGCATAAATAAGTGTGCCAGATTTTCCCTTAATCCTTAGCTTGAATTGAAATTGACTTGCAGGTGATTCTGAGTTTACCTCAGATTTTCTTCATCGAAGATTCCTGTTCTATGGAAAGAGGGCTGATGCTTTGTTTATTCCTTCCCTCTATAACTTTTGTTAATTTTGGTATACGGTCTCATTAAAGTTCCTATGAACTTCAATTATTTATTGTAGAGGAAATGCAAATTAATCCTTCAGAGTGAAGAGAAGTTAAAGTGGAAGATGATGCATGTTTTGTTGGAAGTGAGGATTTTTTCTTAGCTGACGTGTTCGTGCAAACTTGCTGAAAAATTAGCATGTTCTGGCCTTGTCATTTGAAACTATTTTCAGTTGCAGTACTACAGAAAATGGGATACAGCTCCTCCCTTATCTTCTAAATGGAACAGTTATTCCCTACTAAGATGTCAATGCTTTTTGAAAACAGTTTTGATAGAGAGTGCTGTTCTAATTTGACTTTTTTTGAGTTTCACAGTCATGGAATCTTCATGGTTATTGGTTTGACTTTGCTATGGTGGTTCTTCACATCCCAGTAACAGTTTGTATCTCCAGCTTCCTTCACCTGGCTTTTCAGTCCCTTCTATACTGGAGTGTATTCCCATGTAGTAGTATTGTACAGTCTCTCTTGTCTCCTTGTTGGATGATGATTCCTTAGGGCAAGTGTGTAGACACTGGTACTTCTTTCTAAAGTTAGCAGTTGGGCCTAAGAAGTGCTGGATGCCTTCCATTTGGATGAGCTGCTTCCACCTTCTTTCTGTCCTGTCTTTTGCAGAACTCAGATGCCTTCAGGTCCTGCAGTTAATGGGTGTTATTCATTCCTGAAAGTCATAGGTTGTGAGATGAGAAAATAAGGAGAACTGGGTGGATTCTTTGGCGTCACTCCATTTCTGCATAATAAATAAGCTTTTGTTGGTAGGTGTGAGTTGAAACACTTTGACAACCTACATGTGTCTGGTTCTAGTGCCTGAGACTGGGACAGATTTCATGACACTCCTGTTAGAAACTTGCACTTATCTATGGTGCACTGAAGACAGCAGTTGTAGCCTCTTCCATTTCCTCATCTAATTCTGCTTTTGCTGACTGCAGAGCTTGGGTGTCTGTCTTATGAATCAGTTATCACTTTAAGTATTCATTTGCTTTTTTTATTGGAACCCAATATCCTGTTTCCTTCCTTTAAGAACCTCAAGTCACATTGTGCTTTTTTAGGATTATTATTAAGTGGAAGTTATCTTTCTGGTCCTCTAACTATCCTGTCTGGCCTCATACACTAGCTATATCTTGGTACTTCTGCCTGGCATGACCCTTTGGATGGAATGCACCCAGCATTTTATGCATTGGTGTTGCTAGTACTATATTCGTAGTTTCTCACTTAAGTAATTCTAGTGCAAGAAGAGTGAAGGCCTCATGCTTCCCCAGTCAGTTCTTCTAAAACTCACTGTATGGTTGGAGAACACTTAGGATTAAGCTTGAATGGTGTGGAAGGCCTTAGTGGTTAGTAGCTTGGCAGGTAATAATATAGTTCAGCGGTGTTCATTTAAGTGGAATACCACCAACTTTAGAACTAACAGTTCTTGCTCTATAAATTTCTGCCCACTAGTGACTGGACTGTGGGCAGTTAGTGTTATTCATAATCTTATAAATAATATAATAATAACTCATAATCTTTTGAAATGGGTGTATGCAGCAGCATCTCTGTCACCTCTTTGGACTGGAAGGAGGTGTATGATCTTGAATATGAAAACTTACATTTCATTCATTTAAGAAATCATCCAGTCCGTTCTTCTAATGTATTTTATGCTTTCAGATATTGCCTCTCTACATTGTAAATGCAACAAACTACTTCGGTCGAATAGTAGATAAACAAAAGGACCAGTATACAGTTCTTGCTGAAGAAATTAATGAGTATTTTAAGAAACCTAGTAATAAAACTTCTGTTAAAAATGTGGAGAAGCTAGCGTTTTATGGATTATGTGAAAAAACACTTTTTCACAGGTAAAAATGTTGTTTTTTGAAATTATTCATGTGCACTTTTTTATACAAAGTAAATTAAAATCTTCACTGTTAAAGTCAATCCACCCACAAAACCAGCAGAAAATCACTGCTATTCAAATCATTCTTTAAAAAGCTATCACATATTCTGTAAGTTACCAGATGGAAAACAGAACAACTACCCGTGCACACACACAGGTAGATATTTTTCTATGAAAATATGATTTGTTAAAAGAGTAGATTAAAAAACTTTTTACAACTGATTATATGAATAATAGTTTTTTGTTTCCTTTCCTACTGTATGAAGAGTTCAGGTGGTAGAGATTTCTACAAAAGAGGAGGAAAGCTTGTTCTTTAAGGTCAAAATTAAATACATAGATGAAGGCAGAACAAGTCAAGTTCAGAGCTATCAACTGCTTCACTTACCTGCAAGGTTTCAGTGTCTCCCACCTCAGGCTGTGGAATTTGTAGTTTGCAGAGTGAAACCCATTGATAATGAAATTGAATGGAACCCAAAGGTAATATCAGGTCTTGCATGGTATTTCCTTTATGGTTGTTAATTTCTCTATGTGTTGTTTTCTAGAAGACGACAGTTATGAGCTGCGAACTTAGTTATCAAACTTCATTGCTCATTAGTACTACCAATAAACATCTGCTACTGGGCCAGATTCTAAAAAGTCAGTTTTCTTTATTATTTCATAGGAAAATGAATGAAGTGAAATTTACGGGATTTTCTTCTCTGTTTTAATGGATTCCTCCAGAACAAGTTATTGCTGCTTTTGAATCTGTGGGGAGTAACGGGGGAAGCCTCTGTAAATTGACCTGTGTTTGAGTATTCTTCCATTAAGGAGGCTCCTTCCTTAAAGGCTAATACTCTTTCAACCTACAGTAAAGTTGGAGTATTTCACTAGCTTACTCAAAATTGATTTTATTTATTGAATACACTTTTCATTGTTAAGCTCAGAAGATTGTTTCATTATAACTCAAATAACTGTAACATTATGTTGCTATATATCTCCAGTGCAGTGAAAATTTCTGTTTTCCTAGGTAACTCGTTATATTCATGACAAAATTAAAGGAAAACTACATCAAGCAAAAATAGTACATACCTTGGGAAATACAGCTTGGGTTGACCCGATGGTAGGTATAGAATTGTAGCATTGCAGAATATTTGTATCTAAACTCATTTATAACAAGAGCATCCGTTGTTCTCTTTCATTCTGTCCATTCCTGTTTTAATTTTATTCTATGTGGTATTCACATAATACTGTTGGCTAAGTTACTGTAATGCTGTCTGAGCAGTGGAACAGGTTGCTCGGAGGTTGTTGAGTTTCCATCCTGGGAGATACTCAGAAGCGATTGGGATGTGGTCCTGGGCAGCTGGCTCTAGGTGACCATGCTTCAGCAAGGGGATTAGTCAAGATGACCTTCAGAGGTCCCTTCCAGCTTCAGCCATTCTGTGATAAATATGTATGCTTATATGTAGATGGAACACATGACTGGGTAAAACTCATATATGCACCAGTAACAGAGAACCAAATTGACTAAAAAAATCATCCAGATTATTCCACAAAGTTAGTAACAAAAGTGCATTTTGGAAGTACTAGTTTTTAGGGTTTTGTCTTGTAAAATCAATTCTGTAATTCATCATAATTCTGCTGAAAGAATGAACCTTTCATCCTCCAGGATTGTTGCTGATATCTAAGACCTCTTATACTGGACTTAATTTCTTCTGTTTGTATTTCTAAGTCTTTGTTGTCTTTTATGGTTCTTGCACTAGTTTAGAGTTTAGTTTTAGTCTAAACTTTTCTGCAAATTAAAAAACACAAGTTTTTTTTTCCTTAGTTTTCTTGATCAGAATAGGAAGAATGGGTGCTCTTGTTCTTGGATTTCTTTAAAATTTTACTTACACTAACATCTAGAAGACTTCTTGGTCTTGTGAAGTGTTAATATATAGTGTTGTGAGTTTTTCTTCATAAACTGAATTTCTTTCTGTCAGCATTCAAAAGAGGACCTGTAACATCAATTGGATGTAAGGGCTGTGATTCTGACCTTTCAGATATTAAGTGTCGGGGTTTGGGGTTTGGTTTTTTACATCATTGCAGTAATCTCAGACATGTGGTGAAATTGCTTTAAGTATTGGTGCTCTTGGAGTTGACTTTTTAGGTTTTCCTGAAATGAAAATGTCCCAGGCAATGCCTTGTTTGTATTGTTCTGTCAGTTTCCCCCACCTGTAAGAAAGGCAGTACTGGCTTGGACCAAGTGTTACTGTTGGTAGTGCTGATTGGAAGGTGATAGCTAGGGAAAAGTTAGTGTCATCCCTGTGATGATTGCTCTGAGTAGTCTCCTGTTCTCCCAAAACATTGCAGGTAGGAGATCTCCTCAGGGCTGTGTTTTACTTAAAAAGAGTTGTTTTGAAAGGCAGGAATCTATTCTGACAGTTACACTGAAGGACAAAGAAATCAGGTGCCTCCTAAGCCTTTCCTACTGGCATGAACAAGCTAGTTGCATTTTTATGCTGTCTGTTAAGAAATAACTTACATTTTATGGGCTAGGAGTTTTGTGAAGAATTGTTATCAAAGGTAGCTCACAAGTTGAGTTTTGGTTTGGGCTTTTTTTGTGGTCTGGACAAGTTCGTCAGAAGGGCCTCGCAATATCTTGGGATCGTGGTGGGCCTCTTGTGGCTGCTTGGTCCTGCCAAAGAGTGCACTGAGTTGTTCCTGTCAGCTGAAAAATAAAGTGGAAAGAGAAAGTGATCTGGAAGTCATTCTCTTTAGTAGCTTCCTTTCCCATATGGTGTATCTCAACCTTTCTCTGATTTCTATGATTTTGTTTTTGTTTAGGGTTTTTCTTATTGTGCCACCCCCAGCAGTTTTATTGTTGTTTGGGTCTGGAAGTTATTGTAATTGTGGTGTGTATTTTGGCTGTAATTTGTGTAATCAGGGCTATGATTGTTTACTTCATTACCATCTTGGTTCTGTTAGATGGGACTAGCTACTGGTTACTTGAACCGTTATCACAATAAAGATGGTGATACTTTGAAGGTTCCTGTTTGAAAACCAGAAGAAATTAATTGCTTACAGGTATAAATAAATGGGGGTATGTTTAAAGTTTTACTTAAAGAACAGCTTAGAGTTGGAGACAGACCATTTATGAACTATGGTTTCCATTATAGTGTGTTTTGTAATTCAAGGTCCGGGTTACCACGCTTCCAGATTTGAAGATGTCGGTGAATGAATACAATGTTCGATCTGAGATTTTGTCTACAGGTCTGGGAACTGACAATCCAGAACATATAACACAACTTCAGAAGTTGTGCAGACACATGAAAGTATTAGATCATGCAAAGAACTTGGAGCCTTTGTAAGTGTGTTTACAAATTTTTTTTCAGCATATACTTTGCTAAGAAGAAAATTCTATTTAACTTTAACTGGGTATTTTTGTGATTAATATTACTGAATGTGATTTTCATTTAAGCACAGAGACAATAGTGTCTGTGATATGTCTGCTTTCCTTTTAACTATTCTTTAGCCACATAACCATCATGGAAAGAAAAATAACAGTTCTAAAAAATGTTTAGCTAGTATTTGATACAGATAGTCAAATTTATCATAAAGATATGGAGTCTGAATTCAAATTGTGTTATATTATCATCAGTGAATTTTTGAATGCTTACTAGTCGGTCCAGCAGAGTGTATTGTTGGTGTTTGTGCAACTGCAGAGTTCAAGCTGGAAAATGTAAACAGTTTGCTTTAAAACGATTGGGGCTGTGTATTTAATGAGTATGGCTACATGATGGGTTTTGCAGTAACAGCACTGTGGGGTTTTTTTTTCTTTGCCTTGTAAACTTTTAGAACTGAGTAAATACTGCAGGTGGTGAAAGGGCACATCTCACTGTGATCTCTCCTGGATTCTAGGACACTTGATTTAAAATGCTTATGAGCAGGACATCTGTCGTGCTTTTGTTCTGGCCTCTGTGTGGCACCTTGTCCAGGAGTTTCTTTAGCCACTTATATTTTTCAATCACAGCTCTCCAAACTGAAGATAATTTAAATGCTTTTGTCTGATGAACGAAGTTTGGGTTTTTTAATATTTTACAAGGAAGAGCGAAATCTCAAATATTTTCTTTTAGAGAGTAAATATTACTTCATAAACAAAAGAGTTCCTGGAGTACCAGCATGGGCACTGTATGTGTTGTCTCAGGGTTGGGCAAGTTAGTTAAGGCTGTTTCTGTGACTTAGCCAGTCAACAAGATGAGGAAGCCTAACCCTCCATAGTCCATTTCCATCTTAGATTGAGGTTGCTGCATTTCTATCTAGAACTGTACCAGAGTTTAATCTTAACAAAAGGACTTGATTTTTCCTGTATTTTGTTCAACCTTAAAAATCAGTCTTTGAGAATAGTGTTTGCACTGTTGATGCTTGGAAGGCTTTTTTCAGATTTTATTCCTTACTGAGGACTTTTGACTGTGAGGTTTCTCCTACCTCAAACACAACCTTTTTGAATTTATTTTTTTTCATACCATTCCTGAACAAGAAGGTTGGTAACTTCCTAATGGTCACCAAAGCATGTGATAACTGAGACCAGGCAACTTCATTGTGGTGCTGTGTGCAACAGTTCTGTGTCAAATATCTGTAATGCAACTGCTTGTGTTACTTTTTTCATCACTTCATACTGCTGTTGAAACATTCAGAACTGGCTGCAGTCTCTTTTAGTAAGGTTAAATAAAGGGGAGTCAGAGCTCCTGTAAGGTAAGGTTGACTGAGGAATGTCATTTGTGGTTTTTGCAGGAAAATCTTCTCCCTGTTGTAGAATTTGCCTAGTCACATATTGGTTATGCAGATTTCAGATGCTTCGAGATTTAAGTTTTATAAAAAATTTATACTACTTAATATGTGGCAGATCACTCTGCCTCCCCTTAATCTGTGCTAGTTCGAGAAGCATTCTGTATTACTCTGCTTTTTTGTCTAGTATTTGTGTGCGCGATGTGGTCGTCTCTTACCTACTGTCCTTCACGGCTATGAGTATGGCTCATTACTTAACAGGTAGCCATAATACTTACATCATCCTGTTTTTCTCTGGTCATGATAATTGCATCAAAGAACACTTCTGCCCAGTAAAAGATTTTATAAAATAACATGAAGATAAAGAATACTTTCCATGCTAGTTTGAAACAGTCATTTTTCTCTGAACTATTTGGTGAATTGCCTACCTTGCAGAAGTTGTGCCTGACATCAGCCCAAACCACCTCCTATCAGTGCATCAAGCAGCACTCAGTATAGCGAGTTTTCTGTTCTCTTGCCACAGCCATTCACTTCAGTTATATGTCCTTGCTGCGGAGTGCTAGTCTTTTTGTGATTGTTCATCAAGCTCCGTCTTTAGTTCAAAAGCCAACAAGATTCTTCAGTTAATTAAATGCTTGTGGCTTGTCATGGGCAGTGCAACGATGTTACCTCTGTGACCAAAATGAAAGTGTTCTACTCCTCCCACAAATATTAACAAGACTGTAGGGTTTATAGGCTGCAGAACCTTTCAGGCAAGCTTGGCGTAGACAGAATGCACATGTTGAAATTGGCACCTGTCGGCAAGATCAAGTTCAGTCTTAATTGCCATAACAAATGTTGTTGTCCTGGAAAGAAAATGGCTCACATCTTCATCTCCAAGATGACATGGTCTGTGGATATAACCAGTATCCTTGCTTTGAGATAATCTGTCAGTTATGAGTAAAGCCACTCTGTCTCTGGGCCTTCTCTCTAAATCTTTTTGATGATAATAGAGGAGGTCACAACCCATCTCTAATGTGTAGGCAGCTCTCTAATTTACTACCTTGTTAACTGTTCAATAGATGCACACTCAAAGCACTAGATCCTTCAGTCTCTTTACATGATCTTTGCATATTGTCCAATGAAGACTTGGCAAATACTGTAGTCACTCCTGGTTAAAGGTGTTTGAGAAACACAGGTTGTCCTTCATTGCAAGTGTGTCCACAGCTGGAGAGGTACTAGGCCTAGGTTGAAAAGTGTGAGGGTTTTTTTTTTTCAGGAATATCTTCTTGTTGCAGAATGTGCAGTTACACGTTGGTTGTGTCGATTGAGTGCTTCATTGCAGACTTTGTGTATAAAGCTTTTGTCTATATACTCTATTTGCCCAGTTTTCAGCCACCTACCTTTCAAGTCCTTCAGCTTGTGAGGCTCTTCCTTGCTTGGTGGCTGTTTTTAGGGCTTCTGTGTGGTGTGTGAATAATTAAACATTTCTGTAGAACTTTGGCTGCTTTGAGGTAAGATTAGTTTCTCTCAGACTTTGACTTTCTGAAACTATTCAGTAAATCATAGGAGACTTGACTTTTTTAAAAGTTTTTGATTCCTGCAAGTATAAAACTCAGAAGTAGTTTCTAAAAACTACTATTAGTTGAATTTGCTGTGCTGTATTTTACCTAGCTTCAAAGAATTGTTTAGTTGGAATTACTCAGAAAAGCTGATAAGCGTTTTTTTTGAAGGTGGAAGTGGTTAAAGGTATCTCTCATTTAAGATTAAAATTACTTCAATCTTACTAATTTACTTTGAAAGTAATTATTCAGACCTGACTAAGCTTATCTTAAAGATGGCTGCACAGGTATTTAATACTAAATCTTCACTGTGGATTAATAATATGGATCATTTAAAAGTTAGTATTTATTTATGCAGACTGAAACATTAGGTGATGGCTTACTAGACTGGTTTCAGTCCTCTTGTGCCACTAGGTATTTGGAGGTAATGGAAGAAAGTATTTTTCATTTGGACAGATGACTCGGTGTTTCAAAAATTATGCGATGTTGTGTTCTTCAGTAACGTTTTAACAGAGGCTTCTGAGGCCGTTGCAGAACAGAGGGTTGTGGTGCCTGTCTCTGAGCTCTCAAGTAGATTGACTCTGTTGCAGTGTTTCCTGAATCTTGAGCCTGGCTAGTGAAGCCCCAAGCTCTACAGCTGGAAAGCCAGAAGTCTCTTACTAATAAGTGAAGAACTTTGAGTATTCTGAAACTTTTACTTTTTCCAAGTCAGAATGAAATATGACCAAAAAGCCCCCAAAACCTACTGGAATTCCTTGTGAAAGCAAATAATTTTCCTGTCTAGGTCTATCACACACAATAAGGCAAATAGATTTTTATGATTCAAAGGAAATGCTGGTACTGTCAGAATTTTAAGTGTTGTTCAGACTTGGATTTCTGTATAAATGTTTCTTGCTGAGTTAATGAAGTTCAGCAACCATGTGGAGATTTATAGTTTGCTAGAAGTGCAATTTCTAGCACTTACTTTAAAAAATTACAAAAAAATTGTAGGTTTTTTGTACATATTAGAATGAAAAACTTCAAAAGGATTTCCAACTATGATTAGGAATCCTTTCAATATTAAACATATTTAAACCTTTTATTTTAAAAATGTCTTTTTCTGTCTTCAGAAGCATAAAGGAGGATACAGCTGGTCCAGAGTATGTGTCCAATCCACAGAATATGTCAGTACAAGAAAATTCTACTGAAAACTGTAATTCTTCCAAAATTACTGTTGGGAATCATCCATGTGGTAAGCCTTTTCATAACTTAAAAAAAATTTTAAAACTTTAAAGTTAGGTGTTTACATGCCAACCTAAAAGTCATTTTACCAAAGGCAGACTTGTCTGAGTAGACAGAATAACACCGTATAGCTAACGTTTACAGTAAGCCACAAATACCTTATAGTCAGCAGCCTGGAGATGCTATGAGTGTAAACTATATTAATATAGCTGTATTACTATCTGGGAGATCTTCTGTCCTTGAGAGATTCAGAATTGTTTGGCTCTGAATGGAATGTGTGAGCAGGAAATCTCTCCTGTAGAGAAGATGAGCATTGTGCTGTCAAAGGCCACAGGATTTAAGGAAGTTGAAACCTGTTGAAATGTGAGATGAATAACAGTATCATTCTGAGAGGTTTATTTTTTTCCTGAGATTCAGGGTGGTAGAAAATGGTGCTTTTTTTTCTTCTTTAATCTAATACTCGGGGATGTGATATTCAGTCACTTGATGCTTAAAAGTGCATGGCTTTGTCAGTCATAGAAGGGGAACAGAGGATAATCTGGCAGCAGTTGGCATGTGAGTTTGGAGCAATGAAAGCTGAGTGATTAAAAAAAAAAAAGTTGCAGCAGGCAAAAGTCGAATAAGATCCTGAGTGTTTACTATAGAAGGCTTTTTTACCTGGTGTAGTAGAGCGACTGTAATGCTCTGTTTCAAGCTGTGATGGTAACATCAGTATTGGTTGTTTAATCCCTGAAACTCTTAGTTTCTAAAATGACATGTTTCATGTTTCAAATAAATAATGTCTTGAAACTGGAAAAAATATTTTTCCTGACCTGGAAAAGTGTATTTTTGGTGGGTTTTCTAATTTTCTCATACCAACTTTATTAATCTTTTTAGTTAAAATTTTTAGTTGCATTAACATCATGAAATCTTGCCAAATAAGAAGTACCCAATATAAATGCCAAATATAATCTTGCAGTAGTAGTTTGACTACTAGCAAGTTACTTTTATGATGGTACTTGGTTATTCTGGAAGTATCTAGTTTCTATAGTATAGATAAGTATAAAAATCTTTCTGGGTTTCTTATTTTTTAGATGATGTAGCTGAAACTAAGGAAGCAGAAGACTCTACCCTGCATCAGTGTAAATGGTACAAAAATTGAGTGATTTGTTCCCATGCTTGCTTTTTAATGTGAACTGCCAAACATCATCCTTACTGAGATGGTTTTGTGAGTAAATAGGTATAATACAGATAGAAGTATTCTGTTACATCAGTGCTGAGCTTGAGAAGTTTCTGTTGCTGTTAGATATGTATGTATATACACACATTGTCTTGTGAATCCCTTAAGTAATTTAAATTGCTCTTTTGTTTACTCCTGGAAGCTAACTTTCAGATAAAGTGTATCATCTTTGATTAGACACCATAGTACTAGGAAGTGAATGAAAACAGACACTTTTTCAGCTCAGTCTGTGAGTATAAGCTCTGACTTGCACTCATCTGGATTATGTTTTAACCAAAGACTGTCCTTTTTGAGGTCTAAATTCTCACTCCTACCATTCTGTCTCTGCCTATTGGTATTGCCTGAAGACAGGCTGAGAGAGTTGGAGTGGTTTGGCCTGGAGAAGAGAAGGCTCCAGGGAGACCTTAGAGCAGCCTTCCCATACCTAAAAGGGGCCTACAAGAAAGCTGGGGAGGGACATTTTACAAGGGCATGGAGTGATAGGGTAAGACGCAATGGCTTTAAACTGGAAGAGGGGAAGATTTGTATTAGATATCAGGAAGAAATTCTTCACTGTGAGGGTGGTGAGGCAGTGGCACAGGTTGCCCAGAGCAGTTATGGATGCCCCCTCCCTGGAATTGTTCAGGGCTAGGTTGGATGGGGCTTTGAGCAACCTGGTCTGGTGGAAGGTGTCCCTGCCTGTGGCAAGGGGGTTGGAATGAGATGATCTTTAATGTCTCTTCCAACCCAAACCATTCTATGATTCTATGAAAACCTGGTTGTTTTCTATTTCAGGGGGGCGGGGCGGGGGGGAACCACACAATTAAACTTTCTTTACTTTAGCTTTTATCCAGAAATAAAGTGGTTTCAAAACGAAGAGACTGTTACAGTGAAGGTAAAAATAGCAAGTGTAGCTGACTGGAAATGTGAGTTCTCTAAAGAGAAGGTGGTTTTCAGGTAGGTTTAAGAAATTTAAGTATAATAAACAGAATGTTTGACTGTTGGCTTGCATTTAATTTTGTTTTAAAACTTTTTTATAATGTAGTGCTTGTTCAGGAGACAAACTTTATTTGGCTGACATGGAGCTGCATCAATACATACTTGCAGAAAAGTCTACATGTGTGATTAATGATAAAGAGGCTATTATTGTTCTTGTGAAAGAGGAAAAAAGAGCATGGTGCAAATTACTGAAGAACAAGGTGAAGTGGAAATGAATTTGAGAATATTGAATGTTCTAAACATTCACTGCACATCAGTGCAGGTATTTTGAACAATGTTTTTGTCAACAGAATCCTCATGTGTCTTTTGATTTTGAACACTGGGAAGATTTTGAAGATAAAAGCCCTTTTCCAGTTGGTAAGGAATGAACGAGTCGGTATTTATAATGCATAAAATAATTAGCATCCTCATTTTTGCATAGGCTTTATCAAAAGTACTCACTTATTTCAGATATGTGACACTTAGCTGGCTTGCTCAAATTCTCTGAAAACAGATGAGAGGACTCCTCTAATAGCAAACTATAGGCATCAGGGTATTTTTCTATCAGAATAGCACAGACAAAAAGCAGTTTGAAGTAGTTTTTAGTGTTTTGGTTTAGTTCATAGTTTAAAGTGTGGTGGGTTTGGTTGTTTTGGTTTTTTATACTATTACATATTTGTTCTGAGGCTCTTGTTTTTTCTTCCTTTGTAAATGTTACACTGTTAATTACTTCTAGGTACTAAAAAACTGTATTGCACTGCTGCAGTAACTGAAGAATTGGTTGACTCAGAAGACAGTGGAACAGAAAGTGATGAGTAATTTGGAGACAGATATTTTTCCTCTGATAAGAATTATGCTTCAAAATTGTCTCTTGCATGAGTATTTCCACTAAAATTTGTAAAATTAAACATATAGGTTGCAGAACTGTCCTTAATTTTAGGAGGGAAATAGTGAACAAACTCCTTACCTTTGGGCTCTGAGATTCTGAAGAAATACTCTTTAGAGAAACATTGTGTATGTTTTCCAGTGCATTCACTTTAAAATTGTTGGCTTTAATGATGATGTGCACATATGTATGTGTGCTGTTCAAACAGTAAAATCTAAAGATTAAATTTGGGTTGTGAAACAGTTGAATATATTAGTCTTACAGAGCTTCTGGTTTACTTTACCTGAGTGATTTTGCTGTGTTAGCAATAGTTAATAGTTTTTGAAGTTTCAGAAATCCAGATCATAGGTTGTTTCTACCTTGTCCTTTATATTCATACAGTATCGGTTCGTTGGCAATAATCACATTTGTCAGTTCTACATTAAAAAATGATGCCTCAACTCAATGGCAATTTTTGTTACTTGATTGGAAATATGTTGAGTTGGTATGAAATATTGCACAGTGCCGCTCACTGTAGTAACTAACTGCTGTACAGCTTTTGTGGAATGAGCACTGTGATAGTAGATTCAGTATTTGTTTTCAGTTTGACATTTTCACTTTTCATGAATGCTCTTAATTCATTCCCTCTCATTTGTCTAAAACTCCTTTTCTCCTTTGCAAATGAACAATAAAATCTTGTCTGTTTAGCCCTAAGGCTTTGCCTTTTAATATACCATCTTTCAGTAAATAATTTTTCACTGTTAGATTTGTGTGCATCCAGAACATCTTGCAATGAAGTAGTAATGTAAAAGATATTTATAAGAAATGAGTCTGGCATCGATCTCTGTGCATCTGTAGATTTTAAAGCGCATTAGTTTCCCCAGCATAACTATATGGAAATTTAGAATAGAGACTTAACTTTAAAGATTTATTTTAAAAAGCCTAGAATTTTGTTGTGTTCTTGACTAGGAGGAATATTCTTGCTTGTTGGGGATTATTCTTTCAAGAAACATTGGGATGTCTTTACTTCAAGAATGGGAGAAGGACTGCATTAATGTTTACACTGACAGTTACAGTTTTCCTAGTATTAGCATATAATAAAGCTGCTTCTTTCAGAATATTTAAGAATATTGCTGATTGTAGTGGAAAACTGCTGTGTGACAAACAGCTGCAATTGTTAATGTATGGTTAACATTGCTGCTGGGAACCTGACTGCAACTGAGATTATAAATTATAATCTTCACCTGAGTACAGTTACTTGCAAAGCTGTATTTGTTGTAAAAGTACTTAAGGAAACAGCTAGTGTAACTATTTTGGTCTTGCTCTGTATTGTGGTGCAAACAGAAGACTGTCAAATCGATTATTTGAAGGAAAAAAAGTGATGGGGCAGGATGTTTTCCTTTTAGTGTTTTGTTGTTCTTTGACTTGTCTGATACCTCAATATAACATAAGGTGATTTTTCTGCTGGTAGATAAATCTAGTGGATTATTTAGTAGACATAAATTATCTCTATTTTTTGTTAGAAAAATAAGACGCCTTACATGAGGTGGAAGCAGAAGCTGGTTTTAGCTATACATTCTTAGCAGCTGCCAAGAGCCAGTCTGTAAAGAACAGCGTAAAAAATGTAGCAATACTCTCCAAGAATATTCTTCTGGTCTCAAGCAATTTTTGATCAAAGTCTTCATGAGGGAGAGATTTTCTGTGGACAACTTACTTGAATTAGTTCACTTGCATTTTGGAACCTATGTCAACTTCTGACATTTCTCCTGCACTAAGGAATTCAATAGTCAAACAAGTATTTTGTGAAGAAATGTGGTATTTTTTTTCCTGTGTTTTGAAGCCATCCCTTCTCTCCTTGAAATCCTGTACACTCAAGATGTAATGGGAACAGATAGCTTGCTTTTCCCTTTTTCTTATCACTTAGGACTCTGCTTATGAACCTCTGTCATCATTTTTACACTCATCTCCTGATCATGTATCTCTCTTTCAACCTTCAAAATTGTACTAGATAGTCATTCCATATACAGAAGTATTCTATTCCTTTGGTCTTTCCCTGAACCTTGTAATTCTGTTTTGAAGTGATATTTTTACCAGCTGGGGTAGGGGAACAGCAGTTGTAGTAGTGTGACTGAGACAAAACACTGTGGCAAGTAGGCACTTTATGTATAATGATGTAATTAGAATTTTTTTGTTCTCCATTGCCTTCCTTAGTCATTCTTAACCACCTTTTTGCTTTTGTTTTACCCTGATTGCACATGGAGCTAGTATTTTCGTGGATCTGACTATAAGCACAAAATCTCCTTCAAACGAATCGGAACCCATCATTTTTATATGTACCTTTGGGATTGTATTTCCATGTAGGTAGACGCAAAATGAAATATATAGGAACTTCAGTTTTATTTATTTCTTTGTAGCTGCAGGATGATAGAAATAGCTGCTTAGTTGAATTTGCTAGGCTAGAGTTTGTGTGGACTTAAGATCTTAATCCTATTGCTTAATATTCTTGTTATATATTTAGGATTAACATGCTTAGAAGTTGTTGAGAGGACTTGTGCTTTCAGTATAAACAGTCTTTCACAAATTAATCACTTTAAAATGTTGACAAGTAACTTGATAAAATGCCTTTTTTATCCATTTGCACCAAGGGAATATGCTAGTAAAGAATGTTACCCAGAATCCGTAAGTTTCTTGGGCAGGGAAAGTGAAAGCTGCTTATGTCTATATGTTAATGTAGTACCTATTTTGTGTGGGTTTTTTTTTTTATCAGCTACCAAATGGAGTATTTCTAGGATTATGAAGTTACCTCTGTAAAGTAGGTAACTTTCATGCTGAGGATAATTTGTGGCATTTACTTGCTGTTCTATAACTTGGATGGTGTTGAAGATAACAACAGATACCTGAGAAATTAGGCTTTAATTGATAATCTTGTTTTAATTAACAGAAAGAGGCTGATTTTTTTAACTGTTCTGTCCATTTTTACTTGATTCCCACTTCAATAGTCTTTTGATAGCTCATGTTTGATCTGAGAAACAGAACGGAGTTAATCTGGTTTTACATCATTTCTCTCGTTTCTGCATGGCCTGTTGAATGTGGTGCTGTAAATGATAGCTGCTTCATTCTTTCACTAGTGTGATCAAAAGCATCTTGACAGTGTTGCTGGTAAGTTTTGCTGTCTTCATAATTGAATTATTTTGAATAATTTTAATGCTGAAAACAAGATACTGTAACATGTTAACAAACAAAGAAAACAACTCTGCTGGACACTGTAATCTGGCTCAAATCTTTTATTCTTATGTATTTGATATTTTTCAAGTACTAAAGTGTTGCAAAAATAATACACCAATATGAACATAAGAATTCAGAAAGTACAAATGTGTGCCAAACTAAATTGAATCTCCTTCAACCAGTATAGCACTTTAAAACAACCTGGTACATACAAAATATTTTATTCAATAACTTCCTCTTCTGGAACAACTTCCAAAAGCATCTGAAGATGCATAGTGATGGGCTCTGAGGGGAAAAAAAAAGTTATTGTTAGAGGCTTTATGAGAGAACAGTATTTCTATTGAGGTCTGTATACTATTTTTCTAAGTGAGAAAATTATCCTTGTGAGTAGTTGTCTGTCTTTTCTGTATTCATATCTCAAATTTGAAAAATAAGAGGTGGGAAATAAAAAGAATCTTAATATCCAAGCTACAACATTCTCAGGTTTCTGAACTTGCTCTTAGAGTACAATGCCTCTAATTGCATAATAACATAATATTTAATAATCCAGGGGGGCAGGAGAGACACATGATGGAATTTTTTCTTAATGTCTGCAGAACTACTAATTCTGTCCTCTTCAGCTGGTTCCACTTTCCCTTTTAGAAATATTGATGTATCCTGTTTTCCCTGAGATAATTGCAAAGAGTTTCTCTTGAGACTAGGCAAAATCATTTTACAAATGGTCACACGGGATTCTTGCAGTTTTCACTTTACTCAGCAACACTGTGATTATTTTTGGTCTTAATGCTGTTAATGTTTTCTTTAGTATGGTAAAATTGATATCCTGAGCTAAAAGCACAGGATTTTGTGGTATAAGAATGTGTGTCTGCTGATCTTTAGCTAATGGCTAAAGCAGCGTTTTGAAATATGAAGAATCAAAAAACTAACTTTATGGATAAAATAGTTCTGTTCACTTTAAAAGCCAGTTTCTTTGTGCTCCTACAGTGATGTATTGCTTTTTTGTGAATTAAATTTAATTTTTCCTGAAGTCAGACATCACTTTTTTCACAGGAAGGAGTGAAATACAGTCTTTACTAAAGCTCACTGTATGCCCCTCACTATGTCTGAAAAATTGCCTCTCTTTGCACCCTGCTCATGTGATTTAGATGGGATGGACCATATAATGAGCTTCATCATGGTAATTAATCTAAAGCTTAGCAATGTTCTGTTGATGTTTGGAGCTGGCTATCTGAGGTATACTTACTTGATATTTTTTGGGGCCAGTTGAATTTAAAATGAACAAAAAGTACATAAACTATAAGTCCACTAAGTATAAATAAAACACAGTACAAATAGGCCAGTTCAGGTGCACTGATGATTGGTGCCAAGACCAGTAAAATGGAGGCTATTGTCACTATGACTGGAATGATGATGGGTATCTGCAAGATAGAAAGCACAAAATTACTTGTTTATTCTTTTCCCATTCTTACAGAAGCTGCATATATGAAAGAAGAATGTTTTTATTGCCTTATGCACTTTTTACTTTTCACATTTCTGGAATTGGATGGGGCAATTGAAAAAGTAGCAAGAATATGGATTGGGAAAACTTCTGCTGAATCATTGACCAAGATCTCTTTGTCTGTATTGCAAATTGCAGTGTAAAAATTTGCATTTTAATGAATCTGGGACCTGACTCCAGTGCAATGACCTGGGGTCTTATCTCGGGTACTCTTTAAGTGGTAGTCTGCTGGCTGCAGTTTACCATCCCTGAAAATCTGGCGTGTACCCATGGTCTGTGCAAGTAGAAATAAACATTGTGTAATTTTTTTTCCCAATCCTTATGAGCTTTGTCCTAGTGCAAAACTGGAACAAAGAGAAGAACCACAAATAAATGGCTAGGTTTCAGGTAAGGGGGGAAAAACTCAAACAAACACGGGGGAGTCTGCCTGAGGACTTTGTTTAAATATCCAAGTATTTAGGATGAGTTCATGTTTCAGTACTTATGAGAATGAAGGAAAAGCCATACCAAATGCTGAACTTACCCTGATTGGTCTCCTGAGTTCCTTTCTTGTAAACCTCATAACAATGAGTGCAAGTATGGTTAAACCATAAAATATCCAGACTGCGAAGCTAAAATAATTTATGAGTGTGTTAATGTCACCAGGGATAATATAAATTATAGCAACGGCCCCCTAAAAATGAAAACAAAAATTAGTATTGTCTGTTATACAAGAAGGCTGAATTTTACTTATGTATCAGTATGGGCGTATGTTTACAGTGTTCCAGAGTGTGATCTGTGAATGCTTTGCTTAAACATTTGGGTGTAAGTATATTGTAGCACCTTTAAAGATAGTTTCCACATCCTGCCAACGTGTGTATATTTTTGCGTGCAATCTTAATTCTATTTCAAGTCAAAAGACTTAAAATTTGTATGTGTTAATCAGTTTTGTTGTTGACTTGTATATCTTGGAGTAAGTGAAGATAGTAAATGTATTTTTAGGTTACTGAAGTGACTGGGAATCAACAGCAATCAAATTTTGAATTTATCACGTTTTGCCTTGAAGGTAAGATAAATGGGTAAAATAAAAATAACAAATATTCTAGATTTATTTTTAAATGTATTTACTGAAGAATGTTTTTAGTGAGATGTAAATGCATTCTTATAGGGATGAAATAGGGTAGTGATAGGTTGCTTTCAGGCATCCTGTGAAATAAAGGATTTGCCTAACACTAATCATTCATTTAACTTCTTAAATTTGTTTTCATGCTGTGGATTCTTAAACATTTTTATTTTAAAATCCAGTTCTGGAATGAAGCTCTTCAAATTGAGAAGTTGGGGGTTTTTATATAGTCTCTCTTCCTAATATGTATTTAGCAATTTTCTTGTATAGATAGTCAAAGATATGTCAGGACTGCTGGTAAGAAATTATGAAAGCATGTATTGCTGGAGAATTTTTGTTAATCATTTTTCTGTACTTAGAATGTATACTTACATAAAATATGATAGCAGGTGCTGGTGTTAAATGCTTAACACTAATGTAAGATAGCACCTTTAGCATGTGCCCTTCACGACCTGCAACATAAACAAGTCTGACAAAACAAAAACAAGACAATCTAGTTAGTGTGGCACCTAGACTTTTAAGTGGTGTTACTAAAAACAAAAAGTACCATTCATTTTCAGGTTTGTGTTTTGTGTGGCTACATCTGACTATAATTTCGTCAGTATTTCCTTTGATATGCAGTGGGATTTAAGGAATAGTGTAGTAGACTGAAATAAGGGAAATAACCAGTATTAAAGCAGCGAACTTGAAACTAATTCTGATCTGATATTAAAGTAGTAAATTTCAAACTAATTTCAGAATTGTTTGCACATTTAATTTAAAATTATTTTGGAAAAAAGTTAGCTATTCTGGCCCTTGAAATATTTCCTTTTTAATTTGCTTCATGTTAAAAACCTACATTGACAACCTTGTGCCAACAAATTGGTCTTTACAGCCCTATTGTATTCAGATATGTTTGAAATTTAAAACATTTTTAAATAGTAAATGAAAGTGTTGAACAACTGCTAGAAAGGAATAGCTTCTTTTTCGAATTCTTACCATTACTGGTGTAGTCATGTTCTTACTGATAATTTTAACTGTTTCATTCTTAGCTTTAAACTTGACGAGATGTGAGAAAACCCTTTTGTGCTATACCTGCTTTGAATTAAGAATAAGAGACCGACCTTTCTAATTTTTCAACTTGCATAGCCACTGTTTCTTTTAGAAAATTAGACAATATAGCTAGATTTGCAGGTACTTTTTAGTTACACTTTGTACATTTGGATCAGAAGAATGTATCTTTACCTGTGTAGATACATAAATGCATATATAAATTTTTCCATCCTTTAGAAACTTTCGTTTTAAGATACTTAGAATGGGAGCTTACCTGCCTGTAGTAAAACAGGTCCCGTTGGCAGATCCAATTGTAGAAAAGGCCACAAAGAGAGGAACTATCCAAGAGGCTGGATAAAGGACTCTATCTCCGAATGTCTGGGATATGGAATTAAAATGAATCATTTTTGTCATTTTGACTACCATTTGGTATATTTAGTAATGTTGGCACCTCTTTAAAAGTACAGTAAATGGGTATCTAAGGTATGTTACCAATAAAAACATATGTTGTATGTTTTGTGTAGTTACTAAAGAATGCTTTGCCAAATGAAGACGCAGATTAATTCATGAACCACTCTATAAAGAGTGGAATATTGTTGTCGTGGGTTTTGAGATGCAGCATCTGAAGGAGAACATTGGGAGACAGATGCAAAAAATAAACAGAAATTAAATTCTGTTAGACAGCTGTTTTGGGGATGTGTCTGCAAAACAAAAAGGAAGATAGCATTGCAGCAGAGACCTGTGAATATACAAGCTGGTTTCAACCTGTATAAGAAGGAGTAACACTGGTAGCAACAGCATGACAACCTAGGCCTTATGAGTGAACAAGTAAAGGACAAACTTGCTAAGGTCTTTCACTACACTCTTTTTTTAACCTGTGCTGTGGTGTGTTAGTTGTTACTACGGGATGGATTAGATCTAATGTAAGCACGTTGATCTACTGTAAATGAATTGGAATTCAAATTTTTTTGACAGGTAGATTTCGGGTTTTTAGTTTTGGGGTGGTTAACTCTTCTTAGTAAGTTACGCATAAAGAGTTCTGGTCTTGTGCAAGTGTAACATCAGTGTTGTTTCTTTGTCCAGTGGTAGGACACTCATCAGTGCTAAGCAGAAAGTTACTGACAGTTGTATAGACCTCTTTATAGAGTGCAATCCTCTTGCTGTTTGCTGTGCTGCCTTTGTGTACTGCTCAGCGGTAGTTCTGAGATTTTGTTGTTAATTTAGTCTGACAAGTTTAGTGCTAGCTGATGTGTGTTGTTCAGATTGTAAATTTAGTGGTGTATTGAGGACAACTAGTTCTTAACAAGATATAATTTAATTGATACATACGTTGCTGTACCCCTTGGTGCAAACAACATGCTGAAATGCACCGAAGTTCTACATTTTAAAAGTGGGTTTTTTAACATTTTTAAGTATTTCTAAATTAGTGTACTTTACTGTACTAAACTGTATTTTGCATGCATGTCTCGTAACTACTGTTTGTTTTCCCCAAAAGCTAACATCAGGAAAAATTCCTACATGACATCAACAGTTGTTTGAGACAAACATCCCACAGAAAGTTTACTGAGTGGAACTGAAAGGACAAATGTATTAAGATTTTAAAAATTTAGATACTATTTCAGCTAAAATTAAAGATTATATCTTGCAATAATGTAAAAAGACTATTTCTTAGCTTTGTTAAGAAAAAAAGCAAGAATAAGGAAGTAGTGAATTATGGACTACTTTGTGCTGATCTCCAGAATGACAGGCTTTGATCTACTGTCATTTTGCATGTGCTTATTTCTCAGAAATACTGGAAGCACTGAAAAGGGCAAAGCAGCACTTGGCTGTTACTTTTCCTTCCATCTTTTTGGTGCTTAGGGAAAACAGTCAACCTCTGAGTGGCATGCATTGTTTACAAAATGTTAGCTGAAGACTGCATGACTCTTGCTTCCTTTTTTTTTTTTCTTGGGATATGACAGAACTACTGTTTAAGCATTACTGAAATAAAATTCAGATTAATAAATGACAGTAGATAATGGGGAAAAGGTAACACTGACAACTTAGAAATTGATTGTGTCTTAAGAAAAATTACAGGTTCCTTTTTGGTTATGACTTTAATGCACACAGCCTTCTTCAGATGCTCTATTACAAAATAAAGTGGCTTACCACAGCAACTGCCTGGGACTGCAGGAGTTCTGTTGAAGTCATTACGGTGAAATATGAAATGTTTATCAGAACGTAACAAACTGTAACCAAGGGGATTCCAATAATTATAGATAGCGGTAGATTTCTAAAGAAGGCAAAAGTAAGACTCCATCAGCATTGCTTTATCACTGGTAGAGCTGTCATAGTAAACTGTGGACTCTTACTTTTCCCCATATGCTTTTTACACGTGTTACATTTCTTTATTGTAGAGCCATGGAAATCAGGATTTTAAAAAAGGAAAAATACAAATCTATGCAAGTTTCTGAAGCCTGTAATAGATGCTAATTAGCTTTGTCAGTGCTCAAACCTTGAATAACCATTGCTTTTAAAAACAAACCAAATACATGTCTGCTTGTAGAAAAATATGAAGTTTGGGTTTGGTTTTTTGTCATTAGAAGCACTGCTTTCCTACATAGTTTTACCTGTAAGGATTTTTAAGTTCTTCTGTGATGTAATTGAGTTGATTCCTGGAAGGAAAAACATTCATACAATGTTACTAGCAGTCACGTATTAAAATACTAATACATTATGAAGTCAGGTGTTGCTGACTATCTGAGCTTCTTATCCAAATGTTAACCTCTTGATTCACCATCTTTTCCTCCATTATCTTTTCCTCCTCACAGTTCTAGAAGTATCTCTGAGATTTTGAAATGAGACTTAGTTTTTGGATGAAATATCCCAGAATAACAAAAATTTGGTGGACTTTTATCTCACATTTACAAGATTGCCTTTGAACTTCAAGCTTTGCAATATCTCAGTCTTTTCAGATAAAAGCACAAGCATACCCATTGCAAGGACTGAAGCAAGTCTGCTAATGTTTCACAATTGTTCTGTAAATTGTATTGTTTAGAAAACTGGCGTGAAAACCTTTTTAAGGATTACGCCTGTCAATTATAATTTCCAAATACTCATTTTTGCTAGAGCATCATAGACCAGATTGAAGCAAGATTTTTACTCATCTGCTTCTGAAAATGTGAGGAGGAGCTGGTATTTACAGTTCAACATGCTAATTTTCAAATGTTGGTGCTTGGTGATAACATATTGAAATAATTGTTTGGGCACCAGCTTCCCTGCCCCCTTAAATCTAGGTGAATGTCTGAATTAGCGGACTTGCATGCCTGAGTTGAGACACTCAGGCTTGGAAATAGAACCTGAAAGAATAATCCATTTAAAAATAAATTCAGTTTTAAGCCTCTAAATGGCACTTGCTTTGTTCTAAGTTAAAATTTATATTTTTAATTACCTCCAAAATACGGATCTATATGCAAACTTTTACAGTTTGAACATTTAAGAATAGCGTTAATGGGTCAGACCTGATATTAGATTTGTGTCAACAGAGCCCTAGACCAACTGACATTCCCTTTAGTTTCAGGAAATGAAACATCAAGTATTTTCTGGACAGAAATCAAGTTAAATATTCCTCCCAGTAAGTAATTTTTTTCCTATGAAAATAATTCTGGAAAGCACTCTGAGTATTAAACATAAATGCTGTATGTAGAACATAAATGTAAACCTAAATCCACCTATATCTGTGATTATTTTCAAATGTAAGTTTTTTCTTAAATGTAACATGCTAGACAATAATGGGTAAACAGATGTGGAGATTTAAAATTGCAGTCTTCTCAGGGAAGACTACTTCAATGTTTTACATTAATTCCAAATTAAACTGAGTAAGAAAAAACCTGAAAGTTGAACCTTAAGAATTCTGACACTTAATGTGTTTTTTATGTCCTCCTGTACTAATGAAACACCACTACATATTTCACAAGAAATGGAATTTGAGATAACCTGTAGGGTCTCTGGGAAGGCTATTTTGCCTAACACAATGGGGTTAAACTGTGTTATATTCCTTCATTATTACCACAGGATCTAATCACCTTCAGCAGCAAAGCAGTAGCCCTTTCAGGATCTAGTATAGTTTCTTTC